>NC_056745.1:1491478002-1491611178 GCF_019279795.1 Protopterus annectens | reverse complement strand
GAAATTGGAAAGAATTTCCTGAAGACATCTAAAAAAAAATAAAAATTTTACAAAGACAAGAGGAGGGAATGCTGGCAGATAACTTAAGTTCAGCAAACAGCACCGATAGATGAAAGCTTAATTTAACAGGTCAATATTTTCTAGCATGCCTGTTCTTTCTCTACAGAATGAAACTGCCCAATAACATTACTGCTGCGATGTGATGCAAAGCACATGCCAAAGGCTTTTTTGCTTCTCTGCTGCTTTTGACTCACTTCTGTAGGCAGTTAGCAAGTACGTCTCCCTCTCTAAAGTGATTTTGTAATGAAATCAGGTAGCTAAAAACACATTAAATAACTATGTTAAATCTTACTGTATAGTCAACATATATAATTTTAAATGTGCTGGTTTTAATCATAAAATATATATGTTTACTCCAGATTTAGCTCCTTTGCCCTGTGAGTTGTTTACAGCTGAGAAAGTGAAAAGTACACAATCCCAGAGTGCTTTGTGCTGCATGCATTCCTGATATGGATACCTCAAACTGGAAACCTGCTCTGTCTGAGGCTTCACAAATTAGTTGTCTGGCATTTGGCAGTCTCTAGAGTGCCATTTGATAATTATATCTTTAATTAAAGTGTTTTACCTTCTGTTTTGAGTGATTTTAATACTCCTAGTTGTAGCATCACATAAAAACCAAACAACATTGTTAGGTACAAGGAAGATTTTTACTCCTTTTAAGTTACTGTGCCCAAAATAACAGTGCTGCAGTACAGTATTTGAAGCTATTTATTTTTCAATGTTAGTGTGTGCGTACGTATGCATGTGTGTGTCAGATACTGACCTAAGAATTTCATCAGTATTACACTGCAAAAAGATGTGAACAGAACCCTTGAGGTTACTGCAGGAGCTTTGCAGAAACAGACAAAGGCACTTGAGAAGTGCACATGTTATGACAGCTCGATTTATACAGTTGTTGAACGTACAAGTAATTAGTTTTTCAGTCTGGTGGGCTACTGTAGCCCTCCACCCAAAAGTAGCAGTGTCATAATATGGTGTTTTTATTAGTCTGTAGGTCTGAAATAACATTCAGCCTTTCACTGCAAAAAGAACCGAACCGTAAATAGGAACCATCATGTTACTGTTAAGACCCTGAAGTAAACAAAAGGAAAACACTGCAAGGTAGCACAATGTGGTGTGCAGACAGCTTGTTGACTAGTACAGTACTGTTGAAGGCACACCCACCTAGTTATATTCAGTGTTGCCTACAATCATCACCCATCCAAAGTAGAGTTTTAAGGCATGGCATCTGAAAATTATTTACTGGTGTGGCCAAGCCCTATAGCACGGCAGGATAAAGTCCCCAACTACAACCTAAGTTTCATTTTAGACTCTGGCAATGAAAGGGTGTGAAAAGAATGGTGGGAGTGACCGGTCAGCGCTAACTACCCATGGTGGGAGAGGGCGGGAGGCGATTTGACCATGTATATTGTCAGTCTCAAAAGGAGTGTTGCAAGACTGCAGAAAGCATTTAGTCAGTGGGTACACATGCTGCAAAATACTGTAGGAGGCATATCCATGTACTTGAGAGTAGACAGTCGGACTTCCATGGATTGCAGCATACACACAAGCTACCAGTTGCCACAGGAAGAAGACAAATGGTTGGGAAAGAGAGCCTGCAGAATGGCCTGCTTAACATCTACCTTACTTACACATGTAACAAAGTTACACTCCCTTTATTTACATGTGTAAAACAGTTACACTACCTTTACGTAACCTTTCCGTACCCTATACCTACACATATAAAAAAGTTACACTCCCTTTACCTAACCTTTCTGTATGTACCCTATACTTACATCTGTAACAAAGTCACACTCCTTTTACTTAACCCTTCCCTACCCTATACTTACATCTGTAACAAAGTCACACTCCTTTTACTTAACCCTTCCCTACCCTATACTTACATGTGTAACAAAGTTACACTCCCTTTTCTCTCTCTCTCACTCCAAGCAAAGTTCTCCACTACTCACCCTGTGAAACCAATGCTCTGTGTCCCTGCTCCAGGCAGATGACACACACACACACACGGCAAACACAGATTTACTCGCTCTGCTACCCTTTGCCCAGACTATAAGGTAGTTAGTGCCACCACACACTCCAAAGCCAGCTACTCTAAGGCTCTTACAAGGGTAGCCAATTATATTAAGTGAAATTAATACCAATACAAACGGCAATGTTTGACCAATGCAGCAAGGGTTTCAGAAGTACCCAGTGTCACCAAATAAATATAGGTACGCTCAAGGGTTGAAATATTCTCTACACAACCAGCCACAATGAAAAGTTTAAATATATTAAATAACAATAAAAGAACATGTAAATATTAAATACTTATTAAAAGAACATAAATAAATAGATTCACACAGATACAGAAAAACAGTACTTAACTAATCTAAAGAATTACTACTCCCCGATTACTTACTAAAGCAAGGCAAGATGAAGTAGGCGAGTGATCCTTCTATCTCAGGTTACCAAAACAGACTGCCATGAGACTTCAGTCTCATCTAGTATTAAAACATCATTTGTTGCTGGATTACAGAATGGCATCACATACATCTGTTCATCTGACTTCTGGTTTCCATACTACCCCCTTTACTAGAAACTGAACCATAATCATGCACATGTGTGTTACCACACACACAGACAGAACTTTGTTAAGATGTGCTGCAGCTTCTGGAAGCCATAAAACAATTTCAAACTTCCACCCTTGCAGAGTAGCAATTAGTTCACCCCTAAAGACAGTACAGAAGGCTTCCCAGTAGAGACTTTTTGTCTCTGGCTACATTGAGACCTGTAAAATACAATCTTTAAGGCTTAAATTAAGTAATTTAATTTCAGGATATTTTTCTAAAAGTTAACTGGGGCGGAGCTTAACCTCTTCTCGAGTATTCTCTGCAGCAATGTTAATTACAGCAGTTACAATACAATCTGACATACATGTGTATTTCTTTTTTCTATCCAGCAGGACACACTGTTGGTACGTTTTTTTTTTTTTATTTAAACACAAGCAGCTTTACAAATGCATTTTCAACACAAGCACCTGTACAAATTAGTTTGATGCACAAATGACATACAATTCTTTGCAAAACTCCAGGTAGCTATGCTGGCATGTCTTAAACATCCACTGTCTTATTTCTCCTGGCAGAGCTGGTAATACTGCACATCATCATGGAAGCATGTAAAACATTGTTTCAGATCAAACATAAAAGCTGTGCATATTTAAATATTGTATTTGTAGATTCAAGAAAGGATAATGTGATTGCATTACTGGCCAAGAAAGGTGTAAAAAACAACAGCTGAACCAAGAAGAAACTATTTAAAGGTCAATATGCTGGGAACTTCAAAATCTGCATCATGCAGGAGGACTGCACTCTCTGTTACTTTTAATATAGGCTTTTTCTTGTCTTGTTTGTTAATAGATAGTTAAAAATATCAAAAATCCGTGTGTGGAATATTGTTAAAAGTATTAATCTAAGGAAAAGAAAGGCATATAAAACATGAATCAAATAAATGCACAAACCTGTAGAATAAAGTCAGAATATGTTGCAACAGTAACAAATCTGAAAAAGCATGAAACAGTGTATTGCAATAGAAAGGATCCAAAGTGGAGAAAGAAGTGTTTACACTGTTTTAGTTCAAGTTTGCAGCAGATGTGACTATATGCATGAAAGTAAACACTGTTCAGCATTTAATCATTCCTGTAGGATTTGACTATCTCCCTACTGTAATTCTGAGACTTATTTAATTTTGACTCCTAGAATTATGAAAAAAGAAAACACTGCACAAAATAAAATGTTAAGGGGACAAGCTCTCCCAGTACCCTCATACCTCTGCTATTATGTATCACCTCCAACACTGCCTACCTCAGAGAAAAGGGAACATTTCAAGACACAGTGATCTCAAACTTAGGGTATGCAAGTCTGCAGTTCCACATATCCAGTCTCATTCTTCCTGGACTTATACTAACAAGCCTTGTAATTATAAAAATGATCAAGTGTGCAGAAAATATACTGCAAATATGTACAAACGCAAGAATAAATGTTCAAAGGAATGGAAGTGTTGATGAATACCAGCTTGAAAGTCAGTTAAGTGGAACTACTGAAATAGAAACAATCGGTGAACTCCAGAGCAATCTGACAAGAGTGTATGAAAGACTGCTGGCTAGACATTTTGAGAATTAATGGGCAATATATAATTAAAACTCTAGACTAATGCAGAGGGGAATATCCAGAAATATTTTAAACAACTGCAATTAGACAAAGAGAAGACTGCACATTATTAACATATTCTCAATTCTAAGTAGCATCACTGATCATAGGCTGTTGATAAGTGCATTTAAAAAATGTTCCAACTCCACTTCCTTTCTTAAACACTATTTAAAAACAATTAGATGTAAATAAAAAACAATTTAAATTACAGAACAGGTCAACCAGTATCAAAATAAAAACGTTATACAACAAATATACTTGAATTATAAATAAAAACTGCCAAAAACAATATGTGTGTGTGTGTGTCACATAGATAGACTGACATAGATATACTCGTACAGATAAATGCGATTTATTTACTTGTCTGTGTTTACGGGGAAAGTCAGATTGAGTAATACCCATTTTTAGCAAAGGCCCGGGGAGAAAAGCTCCATTTGCTTACATTACACTATGCTAAGTTCTAGTAGTAGCAACATTTCAAATTACATTTCTACACAAACAATAGTTACATTTCTAATTACATTTACACACAAACAGTAGTTACATTTATACATTCGAATATTTTACAGAGGTGGAAGTTACTAAAGAGAAAGCCCACATGCAGCTTAGGGAATTGACAGGTTGAAACCTTTCTGTTTTAAGGACAGAATTACTAAACGTGATGTAAGAATCTAAAACTTATCAGTCCTTATCTTTGCTAAGATGAAACAGTTCAAGAATTAAGTGGATTTATCCTTTCATTTTTGACCACTGCAAAGTCCACTACATGCATATTTTGAAAGACAACCAGTGCAGACTATCTGGCAATCAAAATGGCCATGCAGACAAAATAACATCACCTCCTGCATCTCCATACACAAACACATTTTAGCCAAAACTACTCAAATACACTATTGTCTGTAAAGTACTAGTCATCAAGGCAAATTCTGCTAAAAACAAAGTTTTCAAAACAGTGGCATATTAAAGTTGAAAATCACAAGCACAATGCCAAAAAAAAAAAAAAAAAAAAAAAAAAAAAAAAAAAAAGGCAGGCACTCAGTAAATACCAAGACAGCACAGTTTAGTTCTCAAAGGTTACAAAGTTATGGCAGACTTGGATGGGTCTGCCACACAGTAAACCTCCATCAAAGCTAAGCTTCTGGTGTCATTCTAAGGAGATCCAGTATCGGTCTGTTTGGGATGACATGGTGGACAGACCATGATGCTTTGCCACAGATGGCCTGCACCTGTCGCCCCTGAGAATCCGGATACTGGCTAAGGCTCTTGCTGCCCCTATAGTGCCTTTTTTAGGCAGGGTTCAAATAACAAATTCACCAGCATAACAGGAACAGGCAAGCAAAAACTGAGGAAAATCCTACTTAATACGAGAAGTCTAAATCTCAAAATGCACTCACTCGAGGCACTCCTTCAAATGGAGAACATCGATATCTGTGCAGTGACTGAGACCTGGTTCAAGGCTCCTGAGAGCACCCCTGCACTACCAGGCTATAACTCATACCACACTTTTCGGCCATGTAACCTGGACCAAAACACCAAAGGCGGAGGTGTGTCCATATTCATTAAGGATATCCACACCTCCAGGCTAGTTGCTCACCATAATGCATCCGAGGTTATCCAAGTGCAACTAACTCTGGGCAAAACTGCAATCCAAATTGTAGCTTGCTACAGATCCCCCACCATGCTCCAGGATTCCCACTCCTCTTTTCTTGATGTACTGGAAAATATTAGGGTTCAACCAAACACCCTAATAATGGGCGACTTCAACTATCCCACCATTAACTGGGAAAACTATTCATGTACTAACTCCTTAGCTCAACGCTTTCTGGAATTCATAAACTCCAATGCCCTAGATCAACTTATCCACACCCCCACCAGGGGCAACAATATCCCTAGACCTAGTCATTAGCAGCATGAGTGACTGGTATTCCACACCTGAAGTCAACTCCTCGTTGGTCCGATCCGACCATAAGCTAATCACCCTTGACATCCACAGCCCACCCCCACCCCCCATTAAGGAAACTACAGTAAAAAATTTCTCCAAAGCCAACATCATGCTTCTTAAGACAGAAGTGGTGAACTTCATGACACCCATGCAGATGGACAATACAGTTACAACTGCTGAATCCTACACAAATGCACTCTATAAGCACTTACACGAGTGCTTGGATCGTGCTATCCCAAACAGAACCAAGACGCTATCCTCCAAAAAAAGGAAGCCAATCTAGTGGTCCCCTGCCGTAAACAAACTGTACAACAGAAGGAAGAAACTGTTGCAAAAGAGAGTAAAATCCCATGAGTGGAGGAGCTCCCTGGTCAGCTTCGGTAAGAAGCTGAGATCCCTTATAAGATCCTAAAAAGCTAGCTACGAAAACAAAATCACCACTAATTCCAAGGACAACCACAAAGCATTCTATAGCTATGTCAAGAATCTCGATGGCAACACCCAGATCTGATCTGAGTTACAGCACAAAGGCACGAAAATTACAGAACCAACTGATATTGCCAACATCCTTGCAGATAGGTTCAGTGATAACTTTACCCCCTTCTCACCCCCAAAGGGCCCATATCTATACAGAAAGAATGCAGTCCCTGTAATCACAACTACGCAGGTAAAAGCTGCACACTCTAAAGCCAAAAACACAGCATCCATGGGACCGGACAACATCTCAGGCTGCGTTTTACATGAACTTCAGAACGAATTGGCTCCCCACTTAAGCACCATGTTAAATAATAGCCTTGCATCAAGCTTTGTGCCCACTGAATGGTGCACAGCAACAGTTATCCCACTCCACAAAGGGGGAGCCACCAATGATCCCGGGAACTATCGATCTATTAGCCTGACGAGCCTGGTCTGCAAGGCCATGAAATGTATCATCATGGAACTCATAAACAAAGACACTGGTAACCTCAAAACTCTGGATCCCACCCAGTTCGGGTTTGTGAAAGGCAGATCATGCCTCCTGAACCTGATAGACTTCTTTGAGGCAGTCACCAAAGCCGTAGATGAGGGTAATCTTGACCTTGCCAAGGCTTTCAACACCATCCCCCATTCTGGAATTACAGCTAAACTCCGTAAACTATAAATCCCTAAGTCACAAGATGGGTTGCCAACTGGCTCACTGACAGAACCCACACTGTAAAAGGTGCAGACTCCAAATCTGACCTCAAAGCAGTGACAAGTGGAGTACCACAGGGTTCCGTCCTGGGACCTCTTCTGTTTGGTATCTACTTCTCTGAAGTTCAGGCCAACACAGAAGGCCTCTGGCTAATGAAGTTCGCAGATGACTGCAAACTAGGAGCCATAGTCAAATCTCCAAATGATGTGGACATCCTACAGAAGGGCCTCACCGAAACAGATGCCTGGTGTCAGAGCCATGGCCTCAAGCTCAATGCCAAAAAGTGTAGTGTCATCCCCTTTGGTAAAAACTCTGTACCCATGAACTACCACATAGGCAGCAATCTACGTAACAACGAATGCATGATAAGAGACCTTGGGACCCAGGTGGACAGTAGTCTCTCCTTTGATAGACACATCGCCACAGTAGTCAGAAGTCCTTCTACGTGGCCCACCTCATCATAAAAGCTTTTTCATCCAGGAAAAAAGAGGTCATTGTTCCCCTCTACTCGACACTCATTAGACCCATTATAGAGTACAACGCCCCTTTTGGAATGTACCTCACAAGACATCTGCAGCAGCTGGAAAGGCCACAGAAGTACCTCACAAAGAGGATTACTGGCCTCAAACAAATGCCCTACACTGACCGCCTCAAAAAACTCCAGCTTTACTCCGTAGCAAATTCGCCTACTCCGAGGTGATCTCTGCCTAACATATAAAGCTATGTCAAACCCAGAGCTGTTGGACATGCTACACCTAAATAAATCCCAATCCCTCCAAGCTACATGCTCTAGGGACCTAAGCCTTGTCACCACAATAAACAGGACATGCTGGAGGGATAGATTCCTGTCCCAGAGACTTCCCATACTCTGGAAGAGGCTACCCATCTATGTCAAGCAAAGTTCTTCATTAGCACTCTTCAAGAAAAATCTTGATGAGTGGATGGGAAATAGGAAATACACCCCGGGGATCACTTCTGTGTCTCTGCTCAACAGTGGCACATGAAAATAACTTTCTTGGGTGGCATAAGCCAGGGAACCTTGTTGGCTAGGCTTACGTAGGCCCTTGGGCGGATAGCCTAGTACCTACCTATGAATCAGCAGAACCTGACAGAAACACAAACCTACAGTTAATACAGTCCAGCGGGAGCAAAGCAGGAAATGCAGGCAAACCTCCCAGACACTGCAAACACATCATCCAAAACAACAGCAAAGCCAAAGGAAAGCAATCCAGAAGAGACCTCCACCCCCAAAAAAGTTAATACAACAGCAGCTTATCTGGAATTTACATTTAATTTTTTAACACCATGAAATGAAACTCCGAAGTACTCAAAACCAAAGAGAGAGAGAGAGCACTTTTCCATGGGGTAAACCCCCTTCACACCAATATGGGGGGTTGGCTCCAAAACAACCTTACCTTCTTGTACTTGTACACCAACTGCATTGTTGCACAATGGTAGGAAAAAGTGAATTACCCCAATGTGGTTCATTCCAGTCACAGAGTTGGACTGCCCTTCATTGAACCATTATTAAATATATGACACAGAAAAGTTCTTCATTGAAAGTGTACTCAGAAGAGTAAAGTAATCTCGGCATCAGAAAAAAAGTTTAGACAGCAAAATATTACCAAGTCTCAAACTAGCAAAACAGAAAGGTCATGACAAGTCAACAACAACAACACAAAAGACAAAAATCTAAATGTTCATCTGTAGACATCCAAATGCCACCATCTTCAGCCATAATGGGCATAGGCTGCTTTGTCAAATTTTTGCACACAAACTGAATTTTCCTAATCTGTCAGGTTACTTGATGTGAGCAGCATGGAATGGTAAAGCAAATAATCAGACTATACATGTGGACTTTCATACCTCTGCAGAGATATTTCAAATGCCGTGCAAAGCCAAACTACCCTGCCTGAACAGTAGGATGATAATTTGTTTACAGGCTTAGAAAGGTTGTCTAAAAGTCTGTCACATACAAATAAATCATTACTCTCTGCTAGTGATATTTGCTTCTAGAAAAGTACCAGTATCTCATAAAAAGTAAAGAAGAGGAACAGGAATTAAAGCGAACATAAAACCTAGGCCTCATTAAGAAATAATTATAGCAAACTGAGCAGAAGAAATTGTGTGGTCACTTAAATACAAGATTTGCATTTGCACTAATCCACAAAATCTGAATAAAATGACTTAAAGACAGCACCACCCTTTGCTCAGTGCTGAAGACGTGGCCTACAAAGTGCCAAATCCTCGCAGTACTAGATGTAAACTACCGTTTTTATTTTGTTTTTTTTTTAAGATAAAACTAGATGAAACAAATGTTAAATTGCGTATATTTAATATGGCATCAGGAAGGTAAAGGTTCCTTAGATTCTGATATGGTATTCTGTCAGCAGGAGGGTGACCCAAAGAGTTGTTGCTGAAGTAATGGAAGGTTTGGAAAGTATTCTAAACATAATTGATGATTCATTACTATGATGTCAGAGACAATATGACAAAAGACTGCTACAACAGATGTACCAATTGAGATAGCAAAATTAAAGCCCAAATAAGAGGAAAATGTAAAATCCGACTGATAATTCTGAAATATCAAGTTATATTCTAACATGACAGTGTCTAAATAAAATCTAACCAAAATCTAACCATTCATACAAAGGCTAAGGCCTGAAGTCAAATAAGTACTGCAGACATTTCTAGAAATGTAGCAGTGCCCTGAAAACCTTACCCATATGTCTGAAATAACTATGCTGCTAAGAAAGCTGTTAGAAACAAGATAGAACTACAAAGAAGAAAAAGTTTTGTGATACACAAGAAGGTACTTAAAGACGATCTAATATTAAAATACTATGTTAATAAGCCACTTGTGCTGCAAGTACAAGCCAGTTACAGTGGCTTTGGAGCTATGATCCTAAAACAGGAGAGGCCAGCTGTCAAGGAGTCAAAACCATTTATGGTTACATAAAAAAAGACATGCTCAGACAGAATAAGAACTGATAGCACTAACATAGGGATGCAAGAAATTCCATAATAGTGTCAAAGATCAGGAAGAAACAAATCAAACTACAAAAGCATATCTAGTCACAGAACAACAGACACCAGATATGTGGAACAGTGCCTTAACACAAAAGTATAACGAACTGTTAAAGGTATAAAAAATTGTGACAAAAAAAAAAAAAAAAACACAAGCAATTCTTCAGGTAAAACAACAGTTATCAATGTCAGAACACAAAGTAAACAAAGTCCAACGATTCACTGGAAAGGATTTAGAAATGCAGCTTACTGAAAAAGTTAGTGAGAAGGTAGCCTGAGGAAAAATCATTACCAAGAAAAGAAACGGAGTCTTAATTTTCTTTCAAGGGAGAAATTGTGCCCAGTGCTTAATAATACCCCCAATCAAATGAGAAGACAAACACTTGGCATAACAAATGAATCAATGAATTGCATCCAGGGATACAAAGAAAAAAAGTGAGAGTAAGAAAGAACACATTCACCAGAAATGACGACTCAAACAAAACAAGAGATGTATAGCTGTGCTATATGCAATGCATTCCATAAAAACAACCCAAAGGAAGAAATGTTAGCATACACTGTTCCAGGTCATCTCTGGAGTTGTACACTGGACCAGTGGAAGGAAACTGGAAATATACCCTGGGTCTAGTACCTATTCCCCAATAGACAGAGGCAACCCGAAAACCATGCCTCAGCTTACATACACCCTAATAACTTTTAAGGTGCACATATTTACGGGATATATTTGTGAAACCTGTGTAGACTTAGAAAGGCCAGCACATAAATTTGAGGGATACAT
This sequence comes from Protopterus annectens, assembly GCF_019279795.1. Classification (NCBI taxonomy): domain Eukaryota; kingdom Metazoa; phylum Chordata; order Ceratodontiformes; family Protopteridae; genus Protopterus; species Protopterus annectens. Next base: position 1,491,600,013 of record NC_056745.1, on the reverse strand, counting down.
TTGCGATGCTTGCTTAGGCTTATAAAGCCCTGTAGGTTGTTCACCTGGTATACACATATGAACTTATGTGATGTGGTGTACATCGACTTTCAAAGGCACTCTGAGTAAACACCTCGTGGAAGACAGCAGCAACATATCATAGAAGACAGAATCTCATCCTGGGCGTCTGTGTTGGACACCAAATATAATGACAAGTTTCATATATTATGTGTATATGAACGTACAAGTAAATAAGGATTATAAGAGTGGACAGTACAGGTCTAGTATGTTTTTAAACTAACACTGATTGATTAATGAGCTTGTGACTTGTTGCTTAGTAATATAGAATGCAATTTCTCCCAATAGATGTTTGAGCAATTCAAAAATATAAATGCTGCATGTGCTATTATACGTTAAAGATCTGATGAAGCACTTGTGAAAGCGCTTATCTTACTAAACATTTCTGGATTTTTAACCAAGGTGGTTTGTTTATTCCAGCAGCCTGTTTCTGCTCTGTGATTACTTGGATATTTTGGTTTCATATATTATAACTGTCATTATGGGATACTTCAATTACACCACTACTGACTGAGAAAAGTACAAAAGCCAACCAACCAAGAACTGATAAAGCTATTAGCATTAGTCTCCTTGTTTAAACTGGGTAAAAACCCACTGGGGCAGTAATTAATACTGTTTTAATCAATGGTGTCACCAACTGCTGCATACCCACTGGCATCATGTCCCTAGTTAATGAATTGTATTTATTTGTTTTTTGTTACTAAGGTAGTGCACCGATTTCACTGGATCGTTTACAGGCAGAGTCTGGGTGAACAAGATCTCACAAGAAATGAACAGGACATTTACAGAGATGCAAGTACATGCTAAAATCATACATACATATTTACAGGTGCAAGGAAATGTTACAACTATTGGACTAAGATGCCAAAATATAGAAGAAAATGGTAGTATGTTTAGTAACACTTGGATACGTTGTACCATCAGGAGTAGCATAGCTTATATACGTTTAGTAACACTTGGATACGTTGTACCATCAGGAGTAGCATAGCTTATATACGTTTAGTAACACTTGGATACGTTGTACCATCAGGAGTAGCATAGCTTATATACGTTTAGTAACACTTGGATACGTTGTACCATCAGGAGTAGCATAGCTTATATACATTTAGTAACACTTGGATACGTTGTACCATCAGGAGTAGCATAGCTTATATACGTTTAGTAACACTTGGATACGGTGTACCATCAGGAGTAGCATAGCTTATATACGTTTAGTAACACTTGGATACGTTGTACCATCATGAGTAGCATAGCTTATATACGTTTAGTAACACTTGGATACGTTGTACCATCATGAGTAGCATAGCTTATATACGTTTAGTAACACTTGGATACGTTGTACCATCATGAGTATTAATTTTACAAAGGCACAAATAAGCAACTGCACTGGTATTCCACAGCAGGAACTGTTAAATGAAAGGACACACTGTGTGTATGCTCCAAACCTGGCTATGAGAAAGCAGCCAAGACCTGTATTAGTAAAGATGCAAACTTACCAGCAGAAAGAGCTGATTTTGACAAACTGTGACAAAAGGGCAAAGTATTAAAAGATGGAGAGTGTAAAGTGTTTGTGGGAAATGATTACTCACTGTACGCCAAGCAGAAGAGAAACAAATTTATTCCAGTAAATCGGGGAATGTTGAGAGGCAGGTGCGAGATTCAAGCTGCTGTACCCAGCTGTTTTCAGAATATATATTTTTTCTGGAGAATCAAAGTCATCTTCGATGCAGAAAAGGCTAAGGAGAAAATGCAAAAGTTTGTCCAACAAAAAAATGAGCCATCAAGCAGAAGAGAACTCTGCTTCTCATTTTTCTGATGAGAAAAGTACCTGAAGAGACTTTGCCAGTGAAACTTTTTCCACAGTTAAAAAGGAAAATGCTTGAGAGAGATGGAGAAAAGCACAGGAGTTGACCTGAAAAATTGGGAGTACCGTGAAATTGAACTGGGATCTAAAGTTGGGGGATAGAGATGAAGAGGAGGAAAACCAGCAACACAGAAAATAGTAAATGAACGTGAGACTGCAAAGCACGAATCACATTTGTGAAATGCATCTGTATAAGAATAAATGCAAACAGTGGACTTTTCTTAACTTTGTTAAACTTATGGAGAACTGAAAAGCTTTTGCCTCACTTCATGTCATTAATGTTTAGGACTACAAGGGGAGGGGAAGAGGAAGAAAAGGTAACTGAAGTAAAATAATTTTTGTTCTTCACAGCATTTCTATGAAACTTTTCCCAACATAAACTGAATATTTTATAATGGTACTTTTAGTTCTTGTATGTGATAAATTTATTAAAAGTAAACAGATGCCTTTTTCCCCCTGTTCTTCTTCTCTGGTGTTAAGGGATGTAGGCATTTCAGTGCAAAATGAGAAAAAAAAGATAGACAAAAGCATTTTCAAATTAGAAAGCTGTAATGTCAGGTTGTTGAGAATGAGGTATAACAGTACATAGATTCTAATATATGTAGAGCTGATATGTTTCCTCTTACTTTTGCATAGATAAATTTCTAGATTAAGACCTGCAGGTTAATCTAATAAATTTAATGTGAAAACAAGTAAATGTGAGAGCAATGAATACAAAAAGCTTTCCTTTAGCAATAAATATTTCAACTTGTCTTTCAGTCTGTAGCAGAGCACTATATATATTTTTTCTGTTACACTTTCATATGCATAAACTGATAACAGGGAAATAAAAGAAAGAATACTGGCTTTTTCAAGGCTAAAAGTTAATGATTTCTGAAAGCAATGAAAGCATGCAAGTTGTTTTCACATGGGGGTAAAGGTAAAACAAACAACAAACTCCAATTAGTTTAAGCAGAGGCACAGGCAATAACATGTAGCGTGGACAACCTCAGTTTCAGGTTAATTAGGGCACATTTTAATAGCTATTTGGCATAAATGTTCCTATTAGGACGGTTAAACTGCATTATTTGAAGATGTACATAGTTACTTATATGTGTTTGTACTAAGATAACAGGTTATGGGATGTTCTGGGGGCTTGTCTAGTTTTATGTTTCAGGGATTTTATTAAAACAAAAAGTCTAGTAAAATGTGCCATTAGTTCCAATAGTGATAAAAGAAAAAAAATGAATAAAGGATTAACCTTACAAACATTAATGGGTGCATGCGTCACAAAAGCTGTGAAAAAAGACATTTAAAAAGCTGCCATATATAACCGGTGGAAATGATGTCTTACCACAATGGTGACACTTTCCAAATTATCTTGAAATGTGAATGATCTCACAGATATAGTCAAAAGAAAGAACACTTAATTATATTAAAAAATGCAGACTGCAAAAAGCAGCCATAACATTTACACTTTCGACATAACCAAAAGTTTCTGCATTAAAATCTTAAACCCACACTTACTTTACAAAAAATAAAGCAGTCAGCTGGGTTTGCCTGGTAACCAGGCCCATGAAACCGCCACTTTTCCGGAGTAACTAAAAAGTCAAGTGAAATTAGCTGATAATTACTGAGCTTATGTTAAAGATGGGGTACATCAGCAAATAATACAAAATACACTTTTATTTTACTGTTTGTGTGCGTATTATTTTATCTGCACATTGCTAGCTGCTTGTACAATACTTTGTATTAGTTAATGTGCACACATAATTCATTAATAGCTTAAGAACATTAGCTAGGACTGATAAGACTCGAGCCAGAGCATGTGGCCTGGCGCTGTCAGCAAGACAGCATGTAATACTTGACATCATGTAACATGCTTAAATCTCCAAAACCCTGAAAGCAGTATCTGAACAGCCATGCAAAAAGTCCTGACTAATTCTGGAACAAAGTGTCGGCAATAATCAATTCCTAATAACTGAGGACTTTGTCTTCTTTGTGGGCAATGCAAAGCTCACACGTAAATACGTAAAGGTAAAACATGCTATCTAGACCACAAATCTACTAAAAAGAAGAATTTTGGAAAAAATAAGTAAAAAAAAACATTTAAACATTTTCTAACACTTAATTAGATGTTAGTCAGTTTTGCAAAGTTATGATAAATGTTGAGGTAAACGCTACCCGATTTACTGCAGAAAAGGAGGAGCATGGCAGTCACGCATCTTAAAAGGGAACAAAATGTCAGCGATTAAAAGGAGCCGTTAGAAAGGTCCCTGCAAAAACAACAGACAAAACAGAGTGCATTGGAAGACTGTCTGCAAAGTATGTCTTGCTAATAATAAAAGAAAATGCAGGCAATAAGTTAACTGTTGCTAAAACATCCGACACTGAGATTAAGGTAAAAATAGGTATGTGATTTCATTACAGAACATTTGTGCACAAGGAACAAAGTCATAAACCAAGTAAAAAGTGCAGATGTGTGCAGTCACAGCTGTTAAAAAACGTAAAAATCAGCAATTTATACAGTTATACTTTGCTATATTTAGGGCAAAGTATGTCACTGTAAAAGGTAAATTGACCATAGGTCTAATAAAGTCACTCTTCTCTTTGGACTGTGTTTTACTAGTGTTTTAGCGTGAGTATCCTACCTCAACTAACAGCAGCTCTGCATTTTGGATTTGTGCTTTTTCAGAAATAACCACACAGACAACTAACCAAATTAAAACAATCTTCCCTGGCTAAAAAACATTTCTTAAAATGTTTTTAATATGTTAATCAGGCAGCAACTATGTCATGAGTCAGACATATAAGACGGTATTAATGCAGCTAATTCAGGTAAAATGCTACAAACAAATGTAACAAAAGACAACGTTCATAAATAATACAGTAAATCACAAAGTAGTCCAAAACCTGGACACAAGCTTTAAAATAATGCTTATGGTGTGAAATTACACTTGGGGCAAAAGAGAAAGAGAGAGACTTATTGATGCTTTGCTCAGATTTTTGCAGCCTGTGCCCATCTCCGGCTAAGAGGTATCCTTTTGTGTTAAGTTAAACTTTAACAAAATAGAACTGTATACTGTCTTTGTTTAAAAAGATACAGAGTCCATCTTAATGCTTCAAAAGCTGAAACTATACAGACAACAAGAGAAAAATCCTATCAACCAGTAATTCGCACAATGCCTAAAACTATCTGCTCTATAATATTTGGATATAATTTAAAAGCTGACGTTAGCCAAGTAATCGTAGATTAAAGTTAAAAATTCATGGAGATATTAAAATCAGCAAATTTTGTGCAGCTTTCCATCTTAAGAATGACTATTACAGAAAATGCACTGCCATGCAACTTGTGAGATCAAAAATGTTACAAAACAATGCAGCTTAAACTAGGAGTTAATTATCTATTCAGCATAAGGATAAACAAAGCCGTCAAGAATTCCGAACACATAGCATCTGCAGACTAAATCTCGACTGTTACACACACATATATATATATATATATATATATATATATATATATATATATATATATATATATATATATATATATATATATATACACACATACATACACACACACACATTATATATATATATATATATATATATATATATATATATATATATATATATATATACACACACATTATATATATATATATACACACACACATACACACACACACATACATATATACATATACACACACACACACACACATCTGTACTAGAAAAAAGGAAAACTTAAAAAATGTATTTCCATCTAACTTGTTGTTTATTTAACAATTAGGGGCTAAAAGTACTACACCAATTTCAGCAAACTAGATACAAAATTGTCTCTTATGCCAAGTGAAAAAAACACCCCAACAACATACATAAATACAGTCCATCTTCAGGATGCATGAGTAGGCTTAAAAAGGCCCTTGTGGTTATTAGCCTAGTAAATACCTATGAACCTATAAACAATATTGACTACTGTGATATAGACTGGACAGTATTAGAAGTTCTGGACTCACCATAACTAGGCATCTGTGTTGTCCATTTTCATTCTTTCTCACTAATGGGGTTCGGATTTGACTTGGTCAAATATACTAGATTTTGGATTCAGCTTTCAAGCTCCTCCCTCTACCCATAATGCTCTACTCCATCCCCATTTCTTCCAATCAAGTTTGCTGCCTCACCCCCCTCGTTTTCAATAGAAATGCAGGATAAGCAGAAATAAAGACCTGGCTCACATCAGGAACAGTAGGCACCAAACACAATCCAATAGGCTCATTCAGAAGCAGAGAGGATGGGGGATGGATGGGAGGGAAGGTGAGTATGAATGAAAATGGACAACACAGATGCGTATTTATAAATCTGATGATGTCCTTTTCATTCTTCCTCAGTAATGGGACACAGTCCCCAGCTATCTAAACATTGGGTGGCCCCAGGAAGGATATTTCGGAGCAGTGCCGAACCCAAGTAAGCTCTACTTCTGGATATGATGTTCAATTTGCAGTGTGAAATAAAGGTATGGCCTTTCGACCATGTGACTGCTGCACAAATGTTGTCAAAAGAGGTCCTTGACCAAAAATCTGATGAAGTAGCCAAGGAGCGAGTTGAATGACATTGGGAGGGGGGGTTGGCAATACTAAGTCTTTCTGAGAATAAATTTCTAAAATGCAGCCTGTAATCCATTTGGACAGAGTAATCTTAGAAACTGCTTGACCCAGGCGATTTGATGAAAAGGATATGAAAAGCTGACCTGGCTTTCTAAATTGCTTTGTCCTGTTAAGATAAAAATGTCGTTTTCTATCAACATCAAGGACATCAGTGTTGTGCATCAATACGATTAACACAATCTGCACATTGTTGGACTTCGTACCAAGCAACATTTTTAACAACAAACACACAGACAGAAGTCAGGTGTGGCAATGGGAGCCAGAGTGGCGCCAGTATTTGCAAACCTTGTGATGGCCCTCTGGGAACAAATCACATCAAAACTCACCCTTCACATTCGAAAGTCAGATTTTACAGACGTTACATTGATGAGTTACTTTTCATCTGGAAGGGGACCAAAGAAGGTTTTCTTTCTTTCTTGGAGTAAACAGCACTGCTTTCTTGAAACTTACCACCAGTGGTTTGGGTAAACAAATTATTACCTTGACATCACTTTTAACATAGAAGGAAGAAGCAACGTTCTTCAAAGCAAAATATTTAGAAAGGATGCCTCTGTCAGTAACTACCTGCATTACAAAAGCTTACACCCACACAACATGAAGAAAGGTGTGATCAAAGGACAGTACATCAGGTTAAGCAGACTCTCCAGTAACAAGGACACATTTGCAGATGAAGTGGAGATGCTTAAGAATCTACTCCTGCTGACAGGCTATCCCCTCCGTTTATTAACCAATACTGCACAGGTCTCCAATAAATGCGTGCCTCTTCCGCTGGTAATGCACTCTTTTAGTATCAATAAATATAACATTAACAGACTTGACAAAACAAATATAAATTATTTTTTCAGTGATCCAGAGAGAAAAAGATGTCATAATTAAATATCTTGGTGTGTGAACAAACACTTCAAAAAGATTACAAGAGCTAAAGAACACTTTTTTTTTGGGGGGGGGGGTTGACTGGGATGCTTATTCATATCAGAAAAGTCATGGATCAGTGTTGATGGATTTCTTAAATAAGGAATTTTTTATCCCCATATTTCACCCAGAGATAAATTAGAATCTAGAATTAATGTTATTTATATCAGTAAATATATTACAGTTAACAACATTTTATAAAAATTTCACTCCTTGACCACATCACTATGCATTAAATATTTCAATTACAAAGATGAAGGGAACTTGTCTGCCAATGAACAGTAAAATATCAAGTGTGGTTTAAGATGGTTGCTTTTATTACTTATATTTGTACCTAAATTATTAATTACCGGGTAGAAAATGACTGAGTGGCTAGTCTTATAAATTTGAAATAGAATGCTTTTAAGGCTATATTATACAGTTTTATGAATATATATATTATTTTTCCATTAAAAGAAAAAGTCTATTCACAAGAAATTGAACAAGTTAATTCCATTTTGGCTATTATCTATTTATTATGATCAATACTTCCAAATCTGGACAGCAAAAGTGGACCTACATAGCTATCATCAGAATATTCTACAGCAGACATGGAAAGCTGATCCTTTTAAAAAGAATTATTTTAACTTTGACAAAATAAGGAAAGACTTAGCATCACAAATTCAGGGATTAAGAAGAAGAAATGCAATTTTCAATTGTATAATGAAGAACTGCAGTTTACAAATGACCAGGTAAATCTGAAATCATTATCAATAAATATTTTAATAGAAATTGGTCATATAATGAGCTAAAAAGTGAAAGACTGTCACTGCAAGACATTCAAGAAGCAATTACTGCTTTAAAACCAACTAAAGGTATTAGGTCCTGATGGCTATATAGCCAAATTTTATCAAAAATTTTCAACTGAACTTGTACTTTTTCTTTTGAAATGAGTGCAATGAATGATGTTTCAGGGATGGAATATTCCAAATTCAATTAAACTTGTGGATCTGGTTTTAATTAAGAAAAAAAAGGAAAGGATGGCTTAAAGGCTGAACAACATTACAGCCCTATCTCAGTATTAAATTTGGATATAAAATATTAGCAAAAGTATTTCATGCAAAATCATTACTACATTCAGAGAAAATTCTTTATCTGATGCATTTTTGCTTCTGCTCAAACAGAAGATTGATGACAGTAACACACAAATTCAATTACTGAAGGCAACAGTGTCGGTCACGGTGGTGCAGCGGTTAGCGTTGTCACCTCACAGTAAGAGGTTCTTCGGTTCAGTTCTCGGCTGGAGCACCTTCTGTGTGTAGTCTGCATGTCCTCCTTGCGGTCGAGTGAGTTTTAAAGACATGCAGTAGGTGTGTATGTGCCTTCTGTCAAGGTTGGGCGCCGGGCTGTCAACTTGACACCATAAAAACTCCACTGCCAATCAATCTGCGAAGCGGTAATCCACTGTGGCGACCCCAAATGGGAGAAGCCGAAAGATATTGCTTTACTAAATGTAACCTATTAATTCAATCCATTATTTCTTATGCAGAGCAAAATAAGGTTTCATTAAACTAAATTAAATTGGATGCATCCAAGGCCTTTGATTAACTTAACAGGCATTTTTATGGTAAGTGTTAAAATATTATTAATATCTACATCCTTGAATACTGTCATGAAAGATGTAAATTCCGACAGAAACTTGTATCAAATTTATCAGCTGCTCTCTATGTTGCTGCTTCAACAGGCAATATTAATATCATCTGCTTTTGCTGATAACTTAATGGGATAAATTTAATCAAAACACAACTTTAAATACAGAAACCTTTGAACGAGCCAAGTATTTTGTTGGTTAAACAATTAATTCTGAGAAATAAAAAAGAATATTATAAATTGTATGAATCAGAATTCCAAGTCTCATAAAATTCCAACTGTTAATCACATTTTTGGGAATAACTATCAAAGCTTACTTAGAACATTTCTTTCAGAACACATTCTACTTATTTGCAGATGATTATGAATTACTTAAACAAAATTACAAATAAAATGCCATCTTTGTTGGGATTTTAGCCTTACAAAATGTTTTAGTCTCCCTGAAACAACAATGGATATCATAAGAGGAAAACAGATTTTTTTAAGGACGGGAGGAATCCCTTCTTTTACCTGACTTGAAAAGGTATGGCATAGGTAATGCAACAACAAATCTAATAAATACTCAATATAAAACTAATTTCCCTTTGTAGTAGTTAATTTTAGCTACAACAGTGAGTACTAAATGCCCCTTGTTCACATTATTAGTTACAGAACCTTCTCATTTTATATTAATAAAATACTTTAAACCCATAATTCCCAAAATATTATCACCGATTCATTACATCAACTTACCTTCAGAGAACCATATCATCTCTTTTTTTTTTAATGAGATGGCTACTGCCCGAGCTGACCAATTGGACCTGGTCAATATAGAACTCACAAAGTCGTATTAAATCTGAATTAAATTTACAGATTAAAAAAATGAAACAAATAATATTACATGGAAAAAGTAATAATTCGAATACAGACTTTATGAATATTTTAAAAAGATATTTTATACAAAATGCAAGTTAACAATAACCCAATCCATATATTTCCATGCAAAATTAAATGGTAACAGGCATTATCTATAAACTTTAAGGACAGACAGTATCAGAAACAGAACTATACAGTGTAAGATAACGTATACTATGCACATTTCCTCAAACAGACTTTGTTGATGCATTGTACAAAATCTTCAGCCTACTGGCATTGTGGCCATGAACCAGCTGACTTATTTCATTGCTGGTGGTTATGTGAACCAATACCAAAATACTGGAAAAACGCATATGAAATTTTGAGGATACTGACAGGAGTTGAGATATTTTGTATTCCAGAACAGTGGTGAATTTGAACATTTAAAGCTACAAATAAACACCAGCAGTGATGGCAACCAAGAGAATGAACACCAATGCCAGAATCTGCAACGAGCAATTGGTGGATCTTACATAACAAATCTGTAAACTGGCAATTGAAACAAATGTAATTTTTTTCAAGTAAGCTTAGACAAAAAGGAAGTTTCAAAAAAAGACATGAAGTTTATAAATTGTTCTAATTTCTATTTTGATGGTTTCATTATTACTTGTGGTCTGTTGTGTAAACTAGAAGGTGTTCCAAACGCGTCCCCTTCGGTAGATCAAACTTTTACAAGTCCGAACCTCATATGGCCGAGACCATATATTCGAACTTGTAAAAGTTCTATCGGACTGAATGGAGATCTCCGTACAGTGCGGAATGGGAAGATTTCCCTTTTCCACAATGTAGTGAGATCTCGGAGTTGGTATATTTAAGTAAGGGGGCTGTGGGGAGTGCAGGGGGGCATAGCCTGCTACAGACGTTTAGTTTTTTTTTTACTTTTTTCTTCAGTGTTCGAACTTTTACAAGTTAAAACATATGGTTTTGGCCATTTGTGGTTTGAACTTGTAAAGGTTCGATCTACTGAAGCAGATCCGTTCCAAAACGCATACATTTCCTTCTTTCAAGTCAACTGAGTTACTTTGGAAAACTGAAGCTCTGACTTACCTTGCTTTTTACAAACAATTGATTTGCACCATTGTATTCTTTCTTTAAAGCAAAAAAAAAAATTATATATAATATGTATGTATATACACACACACACATATAATGCGTGGTCAACTACAGCTTGAAATATGACCAGTATGTCTACCAAAGTCAGAAAAATACACTATCTAGTCTCCATGTTCTTGACTTCCATCAGAGTGAACTCTCCCTAAAAAGATAGAGAGCCCTCGAGGCTTCTGAGCTTTGAAAAAAAGGACTTTGAGAATCACTTTCAGAATGTAAACAATCATGGCTTGGTTCACTACATTATTATATAGCACTCACCTGTAATCAAACGTACAGGTCAGAAAATTAAAGAATAACGCGCAACAGTGCCCTTATCTGTAATAATATCAACCATTCTGACCCCAAGGATACAGCTAATATATATCATATATTTATTACCAAACAGATTTAGTGCTAACTTTATGCCTCCTACCCATAATGTTGCTCCCACATATATCAACAAACAGATTTAGTGCTACCTTTACCCATAATGCTGTTCCCATTAGTGCTACCTTTACCCATAATGTTGTTCCCACATATATCAACAAACAGATTTAGTGCTACCTTTACCCATAATGCTGCTCCCACTATCTCTGAAAATGTAATTGCCCCGTAATAATCTTGTAACCAGTCTTAGAATCACTGTTCAAGGCCATACATAACACTGCCTTGTGATCAGACAACATACCAGTCTGCATTCTCACGGCAGTGCCTAAGCCTCTACTTCAAATACTCAACCTCAGCCTGTCCACAGGATTTGTTCCTGGTGGCTGCAGAATAGCTCCTGTGACTCCCCTACACAAGGGTGGCCCCCTACAGACCTAGGAAAGTACAGACCAATCAAACTGACCACATTAATATGCAAAGCCATGGAACATATCATAGCAGAACTCATTTATACAGATGTAGGCAACTTAACTGATCCAGACGCCAATCAGGTTGGTTTTGCAAAGGTCAAATCATGTTGCAGGGGCTGTGGGCAGTAGTCATTATGTGCACACCGATTATCACAACCTAGCCAAGGCCTTTGGTACTACCCCCCCCCCCACGCTGAATGAAAAATTGCACAAGCTTAATGTAAACCCCTACACAGTCTGCTGAACTGCAAATCAGCTAGCCAACAGATCCCAAGATGTGAGCTTTGCTGGTTCCCCTCTCTGAAATTAAATTTGTAACTAGCAGTATGCCACAAGGGTCCCATCTAGGCCTCTCTTGTTGGCATTTATTTTGCAGACATCCAAGCAAATATCCCAGAAATATGGATGATCACATTTGCAGATGATGGTAAAGTGGGTACCGTTATTCACTCACCCACTGATACATAACAGCTCCAACAACGGCTGGAATACGCACATACATAGTATATATAAATGGTCTCAAACTAAATGAAAAACATTCAACGTAATAGCATTGGGCAGAAAGTTTGCTCCCACCTCATACACTGTAAAAAGGTACTCCTCTTCAGACAGATACAATCATAACAGATTTGGGTACTTATGTGGATAACACTCTCATTCGATCATCATGTTTTCACCACAATCATGAAATTCTTCTCAGAGGCCTAGTTAATTTCCAAGGGAATATCTTCAAGAGCCAAAGAAGTCATCTTACCAATGTGCTGTTCCTTATCAGACACATCATTAAATGCAATGTCCCCTTTGGTATGGGCAAATCCAAGCAGATCACGCAACTAAAAAGACTCCAAAGACTTCTTCCAAAGAAAATAAAAGGTCTTAAATCCTTCAACTACCCTGACAGATTAGCATGACTCTCCTTACACTCAGTGGCCTACAGGGTGCTGCGAGCCATGAAAGACCCACTCCTATTTGACCTCCTATTTCTTCACAAAAATAGTGGTTCTACAAACGCCCACACTAAAGGACCTAAATCTAAGGACGCCCCTGCCCTGGCCCAGTAATCAAGGAGCCTCAATCCTCACCACTAACACCAGCGAGGGACATGCACATTGAGAGGATGACAAGTATGCACACAGTAAAGTACAATTTCCCTTAAGAGCACACAGGGATCACAGTCAGTCTGGGGTTAGTTTTTCCCTCTCTTTTCAGATCCCCAATAAGACTCCCCACTGGCACAGCTATAAGGTTAAGATCTCAGCTGAGTGGTCAAGCCAAAACCTGTCTAACCAGTAATTTGTGTCCCTGCCCAAGTAGTTGACAAACACACACTTAGATTTGATTTATATACAAGCACACAGCCAATCCTGGGGAAAGCTGGCACAGGTTCTCTAGCTATGCCCCCTTCTGCGCAGACTATACGGTAGTACCACTTGCCACCAACCACCCTTATCAGCTACTATAAAGGCCCTTACCAAAGGCTGTCCAATTCTACTGTGCAATGTTACTATTATCCAAATGGTAAGTGTGTCCAAGACTACACAAGGCTATTTAGGAGTGGCCTATACAGTGTCACCAAATACATATGCAGCTGCTCTAAGAGCTAAACATCTCTATACAAAACCAACCACAACTAACAGGTTTAAATATATTTAATAATAAAAGCACAAGATGATACTCATTAACTCAACACAGTGACAGAGTTCACAATCACAGGAAATATTTTAAAACAACATTGCAGAACAGTCTCACATAAGTACAGGAAACATCTAGAAATATATTTCTATCTATCTCTATGTTCTAAATAACTTACTTACAGAGCAAGGCAAATACAGACAAGAAGCGCTGAAGAGATGTTTACAGGTAAAGAACAAAATACACGGAGTTTCTCTGAGAGAGAGTTCTTAAATTAATAACACACATTACTGTTGGGTCATCTCAGATTACATCAATATATGACATCTGCATCTAGTTCCCAGGCCAAACAGATACCAACAGAATTTAACACGTCTCTATGAAAAATACTTATCTCTTAGAAGCTTGCCTGAAACTGGAAGTCGTACATTTTAAACCTAGTAATTATTTCTGTCTCAAACAACAGAAAGAATTTCCAGCTGCAGACAGACATTCTGTCTTCTAGTTCTGGTAAACACACTTGTAAAATTATTTATTTTCTCAGAGTTTGCAAGTTAACTCTGTATGTCCCAACTTCTGCTATGAAAATATACATTTGCACAGGCAAATAGCCCATATACAGTTCTGCTCTTCTCCAGCAGGGTGCACTGTGGTTACATTTTTGAAGCTCAGCAGGTAACATATAGTTTAATCAAAACACACCGTTCTCTTACATTTATAAGGCAAGCCTGTGGATCATATTAATATTTACAAATGACATAGGATTATTTACAAAATTGTAACTAGCTGGGCTGGCAGCCTTCACAATCCCCCCCCGAGAACACAAGCTAGTTTTTCCAAGTGACCCTTGAGAAACGTTGCTTGAAAGGATTGAGCCTATCTGGGAATACCTTACCCCATTCCCTGTCTTGAGACCCCATCTGCGTTGGCACTGCTAACCCCACTGTGGTGCTGCACTGTCATATTATATGCTTGAAACCCTAAGCTCCACCTTAGCAACTTAGCATTTTGCTGGCTTTCTCAATGTAACCATGTTAGGGAACTGTGATCTGTAACTACAGTGAATTTTCTTCCATACAGATAAGGCTGAAGTTTCTGCAGTGCCCACACAATGGCTAAACATTCCTTTACTACAGCTGCATAGCATTGCAATCCTCCCTGGTTTGGAGCCTACAACTAAGATAAACCTCTGTGTGCTCTTCTCCCTCTGAAAAAATCTGGCTAAGTACAGCCCCCAACCCATGGTTCGAAGCATCCACCTGCACAACAAATTCTTTACTGTAATCTGGACTGGCTAACACAGAGAGCCCTCCCAAAGCTCCTTTAAGCTTCTGAAATGCCTGCTCACATGCTGGGGTCCACACTACCTTATCTGGCCTGTTTTTCCTTGCCAGGTCTGTGAGGGGAGCAGCTATGGTACTATAATTGGGAAAAACTTTCTGTAGTACCCTGCTGTCCCCAAGAATGCCCTCACCTGCTTTTTGTAACGGGTGCAGGTCATACCTGAATGACTTCTTCTTTGGCCCGTTCTGGCCTGATCTTAATACTCCCCACTCTATGTCCTAGGTAGGAGACTTCTGCCATACCCACCTGACATTTACTGAACTTAATGGTCAACCTTGCTCTCTGTAGTCTACTCAGCACTTCCCTCACATGCTGAAGGTGCTCTTGCCAGGAATGGCTGTAGATAGCAATATCATATAGGTAACCAAGGGCAAAATCTCATGCTCCTACTAGGATATGAACTACCAGCCTCTTGAAAGTTGCTGGGGCATTTTCCATCCCAAAGGGCATCTTTGTGAACTCATACAAGCCAAAAGGAGTCACAAAGGCTGACCTCTCTCTAGCACTGGGAGTCAAGGGCACCAGCCAGTAACCATTGGTAAGATCAATGGTGTTAAGATACCTAGCCCCACCCTGCTGCTCTAGGGCTTCATCTGTCCTAGGCATGGGGTAAGCATCGGACTCTGTGTGACTATTTAATTTCCATTAGTTCTTTGGTAACAGCACCACTGGGGAGGCCTAGGGACTGCTGGACTCTTGAATTACCCCTAGTTCCAACATTTCCTGTATCTCCTCCCTCAGAGTCTGTTTGACTCTCTCAGGCACCCTATAAGGGGCCTGTGTAATAGACCTTTGGGGTCCTGTATCCACATGGTGCTGCACTAGGTGGGTGCATGCTGGTTTCCCAGTGAACATATCCCCAAACTCTTGTAACACTGATTGGATTTCTCGAATCTGGGGAGGGGATAGCTGCTGGGACATTGCTACCCCTTCCACTAAGGTGTCAGTTCGAGTCTCACTGAGGAGATCAGTCACCAGATCTACCTCAAACTTCTCCTGCAATCCACTGCAAATTCTCAGCACAAAGGCCTCCCTATCATGGTAAGGTTTCATCATGTCAACATGGTACAATCTGCACCAGTCTCCTGCCTAGCAGTTCTACCCTGTAGTTAATATCACTGATCTTCCTTACCACCTTGTAGGGTCCCTCCCAGGCTGCCTGCAGCTTGTTGTGTCCGACAGGAATGGGAACCATTAACTGTTGCCCTACAGCATACTCTCTAGCTCGAGCATTCCTATCATACCAGATTTTTTCTACTGCTGGGCTTCTGCCAGGTTCTCCTGGGCCAACCCATGAGTTCCCTGAGCCTCACCCTGAGGTTTAGGACATATGCCACAACAGACTCCTTGTGAGATTCACACACACCCTCCCATTCATCTTGAATTAAATCTAGAGGTCCCCTCACCTTATGCCTATACAACTACTCAAAGGGTGAAAAAACATTGGATTCTTGGAGCACCTCTCTGTTAAACAACAGATGGGGCAAATATTTGTCCCATTTCCTCTTGAACTGGTCTGCAAATGCCTGTACCACTGTCTTGAGTGTAGAGTTTAACCTCTCAACCAGACCATTAGTCTGTGGGTGGTCTTTAGGTACTTCACCTCACAGTGCTTCCACAGACAAGCCAGCAGGTCTGACATGAAAATGGCACCTCTGTTAGTATTTCTTTTGAAAAACCTACCCTGCTGAAAATCTCTAACAAAGCATTTGCTACCTTGTCTGACTCAATGGAGGACAGAGCCACTGCCTCAGGGTCTCTAGTAGCAATCTACTAGCACTAGAATATACTTTTTGCCTGTGGAACTTGGGGTACTCAGAGGCCCCACAATATCTATAGCTACCCTCTGAAATGGCTCCACAGTCACAGGCCAAGTCATCAAAGCAGCTTTCATCTTGTCTCCTGCCTTGCCTATCTTTTGGCACTGCTCACAAGTCCTGCAGTACCCTGTTACATCTCTGGAAATCCCAGGTCAATAGAAGTTCTGCATAATACATTTCTTTGTATGTTTTATGCCCATATGACCTGCAAAGGGAATATGGGATATGGCTAGAAGTGCCAGATGGTAGGCTCTAGGCACTACCCACTGCTGTATTCTCTCACCCTGTAGCCCCCCCCCCCTTCACGGGTCCACACTCTATACAGTAATCCCTTGTCCCAGTATACATATTCCCCTTTCCCATGAGAATCAGGTGTCTCACTAGCTACCTCTCTCAGGCCTTGTAATGTAGGGTCTGAGAGCTGAGCCTGTCTCCACTCTCTCTTTGTAACCCGTCCCAGCTCCCCTTCCACAGGAAGTCTGGTATCCTCTGACAGTGGTGCCTCACTGTCAGCCTGAGTACTACTATTCACCTCTGCCCTTGCAGTCAATCTGTCCAAGGGAACATTAGTACCCACAAGCAGCTGTGGCTCACCTTCAGTCTCACTGCTACAGGGTAGCTCCCTCCCTGAAGTAACCACCTCACCAGTCCTGGCTGCAAGTGTGCGGTCTGTCTGGGACTCCTCCAGGCTACCAGACCCACATGCTTGTCTCCAAGCCTGACTGCGTGTAACTGCATGAACACATGGTACTGTATTATCAAAATAAGTCCCTATCAGGACATCTGCAGGGATATCCTCAAACACACCTACTTGCTGGCTTCTTTTTCCACCCTCCCAGTCAAGGTGAACCCTAGCCAAAGGTATTTGGAATGGGGTCCCTCCTAAAGCTCAGACTGGAGTAGACAGCCCAGGCAAGTAGTGCTCCTCTGTAACCATTGTAGGCTTCACAATGGTTATGTCAGAGGCTGTGTCTCTCTTAGCAATGGTCTCTTTGTCATTTACTAAGATATGATATAACCTCTTGTGGTAGTTTGGTACCCTTGTTGTCTCGAGACAACCTACTGTTGGCATTTTGTCATCCCCACTTACTGGCTCTCCCACCTTTTGTTCCCCAACTTGCCTCCGTGGACATTTATATGCTACATGGCCCCACTGGTTGCATTTAAAACATTTAACCCTAGTCCTGGATGTGTACCTGGATTAGTGGCTTTCCCTGCTACTGGCAGATTATGTTGGGGCAGTCTGGGCTGCCCACCATGGGTTCCCTTAGACCCATGAGCAGCACTGGGTGTCCCTTTCATGTGCAGTGATGCCCTGCTTGGTAGATATAGGCCTCTCTTCTTCCCCAACTCATCTACAGTAAGGCATTGTCTATCAGCTAACCAGATCCTCATGTCCTCAGGCAAAGTACTAAGGGCTTGTTCCCTCACCAAAAGGTCTGCCAGCCCTTCAAAAGTGATGACCTGACATCCACTCACCCACCTATGAAAATAAGTGCTTAGTTCAGCAACATATTCACACACTTTCATCTGCCTTATGTCTATGCTCACAAAACTTTTTCCTATAAACTTCAGGTGTTAGCTTAAAAATGTCTAGCAAATAATTCTTTACTACAACATTATAATTTAAAAAGTCATTATCAGACAGTTTGGACAGAACAGTTACAGCTCTACCATGGAGTAAGGGAGTCAGGAATCATACCCAGAGTCCTTGATCAACATCATACTGTTCACATACCCTCTCAAACAAATGAATGAAACTATCAAAATTATCACCCTCTGTAAATCGTGGAAGGAATTTACTGACCTCTGTTGCTTCTGGGGTTCAGTTACTCCCTTCCCCATTACCTCCATGACTCTGGTGAAGAGTCAGCATCTCCTTTTCATGTTGCCTCTGCCTCTCCTTCTCCTCAGCTTCCAGATGTCTCAGTCTCTCTGCTGTTTCCATTTCCAAATGCTTGGCCTCTAACTCCAGATGGATTTTTAAGTCCTCTGTGGAAAGATTGAGCTGTCCATGTTCTGAGAGTTGTATACCCCCACGGCCAGTCTGATCATCCTCTTAGTTGCTATTCTCTGATGCAGCTGTGACCAAGGCTGCAATCATATCTGTTTTAGTCAGGTTTCCATGCACCACTCCTTTAGCCTGGCACATCTCAGCCAAGTGGCTCCTTGTCAGCTTGCCATACTCCTCTGCTGACATGCTTGCCTGCTTTCCCTGATTAACTAAGCTAACAAAAGAAATAAAACAGTCGTGATATGAACTCTGAATGTTCACTGCATGGCTGATTGAGAGTACAAGAACCTTCAGTGACCACTGTACACAGGCTACAGGAATTCAATATCCACACCACTACAAGCCAATTAATATGTGATGTGGCTATCTCACCACTACAAGCCAATTAATATGTGATGAGGCTATCACACCACTGCCAAACAATTAATGTGTGATGCCCCTGCCCTGTTCCAGTAATCAAGGAGCCTCAAATTTCACCACTAACACCAGTGAGGGAAGTGCACATTGGGAGGATGACAAGTACACACACAGTAAAGTACAGTTTCCATTAAGAGCACACAGAGATCACAGTCAGTCTGGGGCTGGTTTCACAGTCTCTCTACAGATCCCAATAAGCCTCCCCAGTGGCACAGCTATAGGGTTAACATCTCAGTCGAATGGTCAAGCCAAAACCTCCAGCACCCTCTCTGTCTAACCAGTGTTTTGTGTCCCTACCCAAGTAGCTCACACACACACACACACACACACACACACACACTGAGATCTGATTTATATACAAACACACAGAAAAGGCCGACACAGGTTCTTTAGCTATGCCCCCTTCTGCCCACACTACATGGTAGTACCACCTGCCACCAACCACCCTTATCAGCTACTATAAAGGCCCTTACCAAAGGGTGCCCAATTCTACTGTACAATGTTACTATTATTCAAATGGTAAGTGTGTCAAAGGCTAAGCTTATTTAGGAGTGGCCTATACAGTGTCACCAAATACATATGCAAATGCTCTATGAGCTTAAATGTCTCTATACAATTAAAAGGTTTAAATATATTTAATAATAAAAGCACAAGACAATACTCATTAACTCAACACAGTGACTATTAGTTCACAATCACAGGAAATATTGTAAAACAACAATGCAGAACAGTCTCAGATAAATACAGAAAACATCTAGACCACTCTTGCTAAATTCCCATCCATCTCCAAGAGAAACTACGTTCTAAATAACTTACTTACAGAGCAAGACAAATACAGCCGAGAAGTACTGAAGAGATGTTTACAGGTCAAGAACAAAATGCACCGACTTTCTCAGGAGAGAGAGTTCTTACATTAATAATACATGTTACTGCTGGGTCATCTCAGATTACATCACTATTTGACATCTGCATCTAGTTCCCAGGCCAAACAGATACCAACAGAATTTAACATGTCTCTATGAAAAATACTTATCTTAGAAGCTTGCCTGAAACTGGACGTTGTAAAACAATTAACAATTTAACATTTTAAACCTAGTAATTATTGCTGTCTCAAACAATAAAAAAAGAATTTCCAGCTGCAGACATTCTGTCTTCTAGTACTGGTAAACACACTCGTAAACTTCTTTATTTTCTCAGAGTTTGCAAGTTAACTCTGTATGTCCCAACTTCTGCTATGAAAACATACATTTGTGCAGGAATATAGTCCATATACATTTTTCTGCTCTTCTCCAGGAGAGTGCACTGAGGTTATATTTTTGAAGCTCAGCACATAGCATATAGTTTAATCATAGCATATAGTTCTATTAGATTTGTAAAACAAGTCTGTGGATCATATTAATATTTACAAATGACATAGTATTATTTACAAAATTCTAGCTAGCTGGGCTGGCAGCCTTCACGATCTAAACCAACAAATAAGACTTTCTGGAGAGACCAGTTCCTAACTCAATGCATTCATCTTCGTGCATGGTACTGCCACAATGGCAATCACTTCCGAACTGTAAAACACTTCAATAAATCACATAAAAGGCCTGTGACTAATCAATCTATTCAATTAGTCTAATGCGAGATTAGCGGAACAAAACCGAACCAACTTTTCTTCCATCCATTCTATAACCTCTGATTATTTCCTACAGTCATACCTTACCTCAGGAGAACAACGGGTTTCTGTTTCAAAATGCTCAACACTTGAGGCTGTTTTCTCCCTGTTTGACAGAGATTTGTCAAGCAGCGATCATCTAAACATATAAAAGTTATCCATCTGACTGTTTACCGAGCATGTACAATGCCTAACCGTACTGAGGTAGCTTCCGTTTTAAACATCAATCATTACGCTCTTGGAAAACGCTTCAGTCTCAGAAATAATTACGTCACGAGTAAACCGTCCCCGCAGTTCACCTACCATATCCTTTGCAATGCTTGCATATAACCGCCCATCCAGTGATGTCACAGCTCCCTAGTCCTGCCCAGGGCCATTTGTTTTTACGTTTGGAACCCCTTCTCTTCACTGCTGTTGCTCGGAGAGCATATTTCGTCGTTGGACTCTAGTCGTGTGATGCTAAAAGATAAGTAGCAGTATTATGCAGGGAAGTCGGTAATCTCCAAGTGTACTGCCAATCATGTACGTCACGCCCACTCCACGCCCAAAGCTGCGCAGAACTGAGTGCGAGGTGGGCGGAGCAGTTTTCCTGGTAACCATCGTAAGCACTTTCGTAGAGGGGGAGGGCCGTTCGGAGGGAACGCCCCTTACGGAAGTGCGGGGAGGTCCCCGCAGTCATCCAAATGCAGCCTCCTGATTGGCAAGGGGTTTGCAGGATTTAAGAATTCTTATTTAAATAGGAAAAAAAAAAAAACTTCAAATCACCCCTGACGGAGAAGGTTGGAGACGTCATAGCTTCCAGTAAAGAAAAATAAAACTGCACTCTTTCAAGGCAGAAGAAAACGGGCACTTTTATAGGTAAGAGGGGAGTCATTACAAAACTTATGAACGGAACCTATGAACCTATGAGTGTTGCTCAAGAAGTCAAGTCCCATGTTACTCACAGTTCCATTTTAACTCATTACAGCCATGTGACACCTCTAGGTGTTTCTGCAGTTGCATCCTACTGATGCCTCTAGGCATCAAATGTTTCTTGCCCATATTTGGATTAATAATTTTAAAATTATACTACATACTAAAATGATTAATTTTAATGGTTACACAATGGCAAACGCAACTGTATTGATAGTGCAGGTAAATATATATAAATTGTTGTTCATGTAACATTTTTAATGGTGTCATGACATTTCATGTTTTTTCTAAATATCTCAGCAGCCAACTAGCACAGACAGAACTGCTTAGATTCACGTGGAAGTTCTCAGATGGATGAACGAAATGCTGTTGACAGTATGTTTGTACCTTGAGTGGTTGCTGAGATATTAAGTTGTTTATAAAATATTACAAACTTTATAGTTACTGGCTGTACTGTGACTTGTAAAATCCTGTTTAAGACCTAGACCTTAAAGAATACCACCATTATAAATGCAATTTGTGCTGAAGAGTTTGCCATTTATACGTCTTTCATAACCCCTATGGTTTCAGAGATAACATTTGTTTGAAATGTGGGGGGCATAATTTGAATCCGTCTAAAAGCTTATGCTCCATCTATTGGAAGTTACAGTGCAATGCTTCAGAGCTCCATTGGAGGAAGTGAGTTAACTGATGTTCATGAATTCATCAATTAATTCTCTTCTCTCTCGAGTCACTAAAGATTGACCCACATTAGAAAGTAATGCAGCACAATATACTTGATTGTACATCGCACTGTGCTTGTTTAATGGAATGCATATGCACTATTTATTTCTGTTTGTTATCAATATTGATCAGTGCAGTGCACTGCTGTGGTAAACCAGTATAAATCAAATAAATAACTTTTTATAACTATAAATCAACTTTTAATGTCCACTGTGATTCCTAAGTAAAGCTGATAGTAGTTAGAGGAAACGGTGCCTGTAAGTGTCAGAACAACTGTCAAAATGAATTTCTGTATTTCAATTAGTTCTAGGTAAGCCCCATAGTGCCTTTTTTAGGTAATGCCAAACTGAAAATACTTCCGACATAGCAAATCAAAACCAAGATAATTTAAAGGTATTCCTGCTTTATGCTATAAGTCTAAACAAAAAACTCCACTCCCTAGAAGCTCACTTCACCCTAGAGAATGCTGATGTCTGTGCAGTCATTGAGACATGGTTTAAAGCCGGAGAGCACACCAACAGTGCAAGGTTATAATGCCTTCCACACATTTAGACCAGCTACTACACAGACAGGGACTAAAGGTTGAGGTGCATTTATTTACATCAAATATAAATATACCTCAAGGCTGGTCAAACAGGACAGTGTACCTGAGCTGCTCCATGTCCAAATCACCATAGACAAACTCTAATATCACTTCCTTGAAAACGTATCTGTCCCCCTCTATGACCCAGGAAACCCAAACCATGTATTTAAACTTATTAGAAACACTAACCATCCAACCCAATACCATATTCATGGGTGACTTTAATTACCCCCCTATTAACTGGGAATCCTATCCGACACAAAACGTAGAGGCACAGAGATCCCTGGATTTTGTAAACACAAACTCCCTGAACCAGATAGTCAGTACACCAACCAGGGGTGCAGCCATACTGGATCTGGTCCTCACTAATATGGGAGAGTGCTACACATCTCCTACTGTAATGCCCTTCCTGGTAAGGTCAGACCACAAAATGGTCTCCTTTGAAGTAAAAATAAAACCTGGACCCCTAGCTAAACCTGAAATATTCAGGAACTACTTACTCTAAGGCTAACCTCCTGCTATTAAGTGAGAACCTGGCAAAATTTCAAGCCCCCCCCCATAAACCCTAAGAACACTGCTGCCTATGCAGAACTATTCATAGAAACCCTATACAAGCATGTTAATAGCTGCATAGAGGCAGCTGTACCCACCACGAAGAAGCACAGACTTAACTCAAAAAACAAGCCACTCTGGTGGAATCACATAATCAATAGACTGTATAACAGAAGGAAGAAAGTCATGGCAAAAATTAAGAGGTGCAGCACCCAGCAGAATAAAAGCACTCTCATCAAACTAAACAAACAACTCAGAGGGCAAATAAAGTCTACCAAAGCCAAATTTGAGGTGAATTTGGCGTCCCAGGCCAAGAACAGCCACAGTGCATTCTTTAGCTATGTCTGCAACCTTAAAGGCAATACACAGTTGTGTGCAGAGCTCATTGTAAATGGAGCCACCTATACTGAGCCAGAAGATATAGCAAGCCTACTGGCCAATAAATTCAGCTCCAACTTTACCCCTCTCTCTCTCTCCTCCTTAATCTTCCCTCAGGAAATACCATCAAATATACCCTCCCCCACTATCACCAAGGAACAGGTCCTTAATGCTCTCTCTAAGGCCAAGAACACTGCATCTTGGGCTTAGACAGTATCCCAGGATGTCTTCTAAATAGCATGAAACATGACCTAGCAGACCGTCTGGAAATACTATTTAACTTTAGCCTCCAAACAGGCTCCGTGCCTCAGAAATGGAGAGGCAACATCTGCACAAAGGTGGGCCATCTACAGACCCTGGAAACTACATACCATAAGTCTCACTGGTTCTATATGTAAAGCTGTGGAAAGAATTATCATAGGACGTGCTGGAGGGACAGATTCATCACCCAGAGACTCCCTATGCTGTGGAACAAAATCCCAGTACATGTGAGGCAGAGCACCTCGCTGGCTTTGTTCAAGAGAAATCTTGACCAATGGATGGGAGATCGCAGATATACCCCAGGGATTATCTCAGTGTCACTGCTTGACAGAGGCACAGCAAAATAGTGGGCATAGTATCCTCCAAACTAAAGGGGTGGCGAAAGCCACAAAACTCTGGGCTAGGCTTATAAATGCCCTTGGGCAGATAGCCTAGTATGAACCTATGAACCTATGAAAATGATCATTAGTGATACAGTAAACCTCCAGACACTGGACCCAACCCAGTTTGGTTTCGTTGAGGGCAGATCATGCTTACTCAACCTGGTGGACTTCTTTGAGAATGTAACCAAAGGAATAGAGGAGGGCAAAATCGTTCACAATGCCTACCTTGACCTGGCCAAGGCAGCCAGCTGGCTCACAGACAGAACCCAGGAAGTTAGAATTGGCAAGTCCATCTCTGCAAAGAGGCCAGTGACAAGTGAGGTCCCTCAGGGATCAGTCCTTGGACTGCTCCTTTTTTGTATTTAATTATCTGAAGTCAAGGTCAACGTCAGTGGTCTCTGGCTGACTAAATTTGCAGATGTTTACAAATTAGAAGTTGTCATTGAATCCCACACTGACAGAAATGTCCTCCAGGAGAGGCTGACACAGACATACAACTGGTGTCAGAGCCATGTACTAAAACTAAATGCCAAGAATTGCATAATAGTATCCTTCGGGAAGTCATCCACCCCAGGTAGCTATCATATTGACAACACACCCCTTAGAGTTGACGCAGAAGTCAGAGACTTAGGGACACACACAGATAGTAATCTAGCCTTTGACCATCATGTGTATACAGTACTGAATAAATCATTCTATTTTGAGCAACTTAGATGCCATACCTTTGTTTATAAGTCCAAGGAAGTCATTATCCCACTGTATTCAGCATTCATCAGACCTATCATTGAGTATAGTGCCCCCTTTGTGTATGTACCTAACCAGGCATATCCAACAGTTGGAACGTCCACAGAGGTTCCTGACTAAAAGAATACAGGGCTTAAGTAAAATGTCCTATACAGACTGCCTTAAAGCTCTTTCCCTGTATTCTGCCTCCTACAGGCTTTTGAGGAGAGCTCTATGTCTGACATGCAGGGCATTGTCAGATGCCACTCTGATGGACCTT
Source organism: Protopterus annectens (assembly GCF_019279795.1). NCBI lineage: Eukaryota > Metazoa > Chordata > Ceratodontiformes > Protopteridae > Protopterus > Protopterus annectens. The sequence goes on along the minus strand of NC_056745.1, from coordinate 1,491,574,380 downwards.
TTGCATAACCGCAAAACAAATATCACCAAAATTATCCATTCTAAAGACTTAAACCTTGCCTGTGATATAAATTGGACCTGCTGGAGAGACAGGTATGTATCCCAGAGATTACCCCATCTCTAAAACAGGCTCCCCATCCATGTGAAGCAGAGTTCCTCCCTAACCCAATTCAAGTGCAACCTGGACAATTGGATGGGGAACAGGAAATTCATCCCTGGTTTTGGCACCTGTGTTTCTAATGGGGTTCACTTTGCATGCTTGAAATGCTAAAATATCGCATTTTAGAATTTCAAGCCTGTAAAGTCGAACAGACAGAAACCACAAACCTGGAAATGGAGAATGTCGAACCTGTGGTACGGACAGTGCATTAGGTAAGTGTACGTTTTAGGGTTCTGGCGAGGGTTTGTGCGTGTTTGAGTGTGTTGGGATGTTTGAGGTGTGGGTTTAGGGTAGGTGTGCAGTGTGAATGTGTTGGCAGTGCTGGTGTTTGTGTGTATGTGATGTGTGTTTGTGCGAGGGGGTGTGTGTGGAATGTGCAGTGCTGGGTTGTGTGTGTTATGGAGTGTTGTGCGACCTCAGAGTTAGTATATATAAGTAGGGGGGTGCAGGGGGCAAGCCCCTCTGCATATACTAAGGGTGCGTGTGTGTTATGTTTTTTGTAGGGAAGTGTTGGGAGGTATGTACGTTCATGTATGTATGTGTTTTGTAGTGTGTGATGTGTGTTTTCCGGGATTTTGTAGATTCACGATTTTGGGTGTTGGGTTTGCGTATGTTTGGTGTTTAGGGTATGCGACTTCATAGTTTTGTGATACTGAAATTCAATATTTCAGTATTTCGAGATTGTGAAGTGAATCCCTCTAATGGACATAGGCAACATGTAAATGATTCATCTCCCAGGTCCTTGCTTTTAAATGTTTCATTTCCCAAGCCCCTGCTTACACTTATCAAGGGTATCCGAACTTGTCAGACATTTGGGATACATGGCTAGGCTTAAAAAGTCCCTTGTGGTCATTAGCCTTGTAAACACTTATGAACCTATGTAGTTGTACTAGAAGACATGTTTGTATTATCTGAGATGTGGGCACAACAGCTGTTTGTTGCAAGTTTAGATGAATCTCATAGTTTTGCTTTGTTGTAAAACAAAAGAATATTGGGGAACACTGCCTAGAAGAAACAGAAACATAAATGATATGCCACTGTAGATTGTCCTTGTATACGTTTAACAGTGAATGCAGTGTTGTTTGTATAAAGGAAAATTACTGCTGAATAAAGTCATCGGAAACATTTCAGACATGAGACCATTTCAAAGTGTGACAAGTTCTAGCTAGTATGAAATGACAATTTTACTGTTCTGCTGTTAGTTAAAAATATGAATGATGGTTGGGAAGAATATTTCAAAAAGTATCAAACTGTTTAGTGCCTTGTTTCATGTACTTACTTCTGCCATGTGTTAGAGATGATTTAGATTTCATATAATTTCCTCTTTATGTGTAAATCTCAGTTTGCTGCCATTCTGTTCTGAACAACAAATGTCTTTCTTTAAACTTCTTTCATGTCTCATTGAATTTACTGAAGGCTAAAAGTAATAAAGAACCCGTTAACAGTAATAAACTCAGTAAGTGTTCCACATTCTACATTTGCAGCGAAACACCTGGATTGTGATTTGAGCTTACTGTTGTTCAAGTAAAAAGACAGTTAAAAAAACTGCTACTGTGGCATTAACTTTGATCTGAATACATCTCCTGAAAAAGTTGGTAGACAAAAGCACTTTCTTTTTATTTTACATTTGGTAACTGGGAAAGTCCGACTGGACACAAGTCCTTTTTCAGCAGCTTTATTTTATTTTACATTTGGTAACTGGGAAAGTCTGACTGCACACAAGTCCTTTTTCAGTGGAAGCCCGGGAGAAAAGCTCCCTTGACATCACAAGTTATTAATTCAACAATTGATAAGGATTACATATACAAGTTTAAGAAAAGAGCAAAACAAAATTAAGCTAGGATTATTCAATAATTTAACAATTGATAAGGATAGCATATTCATATTTAAGAAGAAAGCAAAAACAAAATTGTACCAGGATCTTTCAGCGAGGTGTTCCTCAGAACTTTGACTTTAGTGGCTCAATAGTTTCTTTTTAGTTCATCCAAACTGTGCTTTTATTTATTGTTTTTATTTGTGTGGGTATACAGCCACCTGAGGCTTACTTCAACAAATTAAGGCTGTTGGCCATGTCATTGTTTTTCTTTGGTTATTATGAGTTAATACCAGTGTTAAGACAGTAGTTGAATGTTAACGCTAATGATGAATCCAGTCAGTTAAATTTCTTCATTTATTCTTTATAAGTCACTGTTCCAGAAGTTATTTTGCTATGTATGAATTATAGTTTTGTTTGTTCTCAGATATTTGTACAATGCATAAATCTGAAGTTATGCTATTAAAAAGCAAATGAGGTAGTAGTTCTGCAAATTTAGTGGATGCAATAATGTTTTCTTCCATATGGGATGACAAAGATCTCTTTTAAAAAAAGTTGGAAATACCCTCATAACAAGCTTTGTAGTGCCCCCAGGGTCTATATGCAGTTAGTTGGACAGAGATGTAATGCATTCATTGTGTACTAATTAGTATAACCACAATCAAGTCAAAGCAAATTTTGAAAATGCTTTTCTGAATGATTAGAAGAGGCAGCTATCTCAGTGGACAAGAACATTTGCTTGTTATTTTGGATTGCTGAATGGAATGCCATTGACAAACGTTATCTTCAGGAATGCCATTGACAAACGTTATCTTCAGGAATGCCATTGACTAACGTTATCTTCAGGAATGCCATTGACTAACGTTATCTTCAGGAATGCCATTGACTAACGTTATCTTCAGGAATGCCATTGACTAACGTTATCTTCAGGAATGCCAGTCCTTCTCCATATGCTGTCTAACTTTCGTCCAGCTCCTTCACATCTTAGGAAGGTCACAGTGACACCGATATTCATAAGAAACACTGGGGACATAATGTACATAAATAAGGGCAGTTTGAATCATTATAAATGCAAGTATTTTATCAGTGTTGTTTACTCTGCAATCTAGATCAAGATGGTTCAGTAACAAAATCCTGTCAGTACTGTAGACATTTATATCTCTTTCAAGCCAGGCCACTATTGGATGAATTGACTGGAAGGAGTCCAAGGCAGAAGTGATCAGAGCATGGTTAGAGCAAAAAAGTTACTTAATTTTAGTTCAGATATGTGGTTTCGACCTCCTTTATTGTGAAAATCTAATTTATAATATGTGCTGTAGCATGGCTGACAGAGAAAACAACCTGAGCAAAGCTGATTCCCTCCGTAATCTAAAAAATTCCATAATAAATCCATCCAGTTCGCGATGTTGACAGTAAGCGATCTTGAATAACTAGGTGATCTGACAGTTAGAAAGTCTGTGATGTCCTAGCTACAAGTACTGAAATAGACTAGATTTTAAATAAGGAGACATTTTCAGTTTTCTTCTGAGATATTTAAATAAGGAGACATTGCAATGTTTTTCCTGAGATAAAACACACTGAAAGGATTTGTTTGCCCTGTTTATCTGTCTGAAACATTTCTAGTTAGGAACCCAAAACAGCTGACTACTTCAGTGATACTGCCTCAAGTGTCGAAAATCCAAACCATCCCAAACTGATAATGATAAAATAAGTGACCAAGTAAATAAAAAAACACTGAAAACACTCTAGAGAATAAAACAATGAAAGAAGCGACAATACATTCATTAAAATCAAATCCTTTAATAAATAGTTAAAAAACAACCTACAGCATAGATAAAAAGATGTTTACCTTTCAACCTCTGATCCTTTAAAAAACATTTAATATTTATTGTACCATTAATACTTGGTAAACTATCAGCACCAAGCTTCAGTTGCCAAAGTATTTCTTTTTGCCTCACCTTGTTCTTAAACTTCCACCTCTTCTATCTGTTGAAACTTGTTCTAAGACTGCAAACAAACTTTTTTAAAGCCCGAGAATTCCACTAGTGTTTGAACAAAGCATTTTTCTGATTCCTACTTTTAATTGCATGTAAATGTTCTTTAACTCTAACTTTTAGGCTCCGAGTAGTCCTACCTAAATAATTTACACCGCACCCTGTACAAGTACTAATGTAAATCACACCCCTTGACCTGCAGTTAAAAACACCAGGAATCTGAAATCACACCCCTTGACTTGCAGTTAAAAACACCAGGAATCTGAAATCACACCCCTTGACTTGCAGTTAAAAACACCAGGAATCTGAAATCACACCCCTTGACTTGCAGTTAAAAACACCAGGAATCTGAAAGGTGTATCCAATATGTTCTAAATTAAATATGGCGCCTGTAATATAAACCTGCGTACTGAACATCTTCCGCATTTATACATCCCTTTAGCTCTTGCTGACAGTTGTCCCGATGTTGTCATTTGGTATTATCATTTTGTAAAATACTTGTAAGGTTATATGTATTTTTATAAACCAACAAAGACATCTGCCAATACTCTTAACTAAATCTATATTTCCTTCTAATATCTTTAATAGTGGAACAGATAATCATAACTATCAACCATCATATTAATACTCCAGACCGCCATGTTCTTATCAAAATGTGTTTCTCTATTGAATTTCTGAAAAGGTTTTAATAAACTAGGGAGAAAATAAGTTTCTTTTTTTTCATTCTAATTTCTTCAACCGTTCTATATTAAGCATATCCGTATTATATCCCCTATAACAAAATAGTTTAGTAATAAAATGAATTTCTTTTTCAAAAGCTTCATTCTCAGAGGTTATCCTTAAAGCTCTTATGTACTGATGTCTGGGTATATTATTTTTGATATACCTTGGATGATTACTTTGGTAGTTCAAATAGTTGTTGCTAAAAATGCTTTTCCTATGAATCCTGCTATCAGATCTATTTTGTATGTTATTCCATTTCAGATATACATATAAAAAACAAACTTCTGAATCACATTTCCTCAATGTTCACTTCAAAAATCCAGATTTTTCATTCAGGGAATCCACCAAGGTTGCAGCATCATTTTCCAGTGCCTTCTATAATCAAAAACATATTATCCACAAATCTATTATAATATACTGCTTTATAGGTAGTAGCCATGGGTTGAAAGACTTATGCTCCCACTAGCCAAGAACCAAATTAGCAAATGCTGGAGCTACCACAGTCCCCATGGCTACCCCTTTTATCTGTTTATAGATATTATTATTAAACAAAAAAATAATTGTTTAATAAAATATTTGGACAGTGCAGTGGTAGTGATGTTGCCTCACAGCAAGAGGTTCTCCATTTCGATTCTCGGCTGGTGTGCCTTCTGTGCGGAGTCTGCATGTCCTCCCTGCAAACGTGTGGGTTTCCTCCCACATTACAAAGACATGTATCTGGAGCATTTCTCCCTGGGCCTCCACTGAAAATTGGCTCGTTCCAAGTCGGACTTTCCCAGTTAACAAATATAAAAATAAATAAATAAATATAAAAAATTTCTAACAACCTGCAGTAAAAAATTGACATCAAGACCTTTAATAACACTAAAGTTATTTAACAAATTCCCAGCATATTCAACACCCACATCTTGTGGAATGCTTTTAAAAAGTGAACAGATGTCTGTAGTCTCGCAAACATTTTTAGCACTCTTAAACCCATAAACATTTATAAACTATCTAATGTTATCTAAAAAATCCCAAGAGTCAAGAGTTGAAGTTCTGTACAAAGGGGTTAAAAACGTAATCTAATAATAAAGAAATGCCTTCTGTAACATAATGTGGAGCTGAAACAATAGGCTGGAAAGGTGGGTTTGTTGGATCTTTATGAATCTTTGGTATTCCAAAGAGAACACCTAACACTCATATCTTTACTAATAACAAAAAATCATACAGGTCTGCATCAATTGTACCATCCATAAGGCATTCATATAAGAAAGATGAAATAGAACTATACATTTGTTTTACTTCCTCTAAACCAGCTATTAAATATTCATCTTTTTATATTTAACATATTTTCAATTGCATCTATATATTTATTTTGGTCTATTATTTACCAAATCCCCACCTTTATCCACCTTCATAAATTTCATGTTACTATTGTTTCTCAGTTCAGTCAAAGCTTGTCTTGTTTACGTACATCTGAGTGATGCCTTCAGGTGCATCTGCAGTTAACTGCTACTGACGCCTCTAGGTGTCAAATATTGCTTGTTCATATTTGCATCAATAATTCTAAAACCATGCTATGTACAAGGTTTAGCAGAGTGAACCAATAACACAAAAGTATGACCTGCCAATGTACATAAATTTATAAATAGTACAAAAAGCAATACATAAAAGTTTCATAATCTTAGTATTTACATAGAATAAAGTGACCGTTGTAAAAAACATGTATACTTAGAATGAGGGGTGCAAAGTTACAGGGTATAGGGATGAATTTGGGTATAGACAGAGTTTTGCTATTTTATAAGCAAGTTAAAATTTAGGTAACTGCTGAAGAATGAATTGAGCAGTTTCATATCCATGAAGAGGACAGGTGGCTGTGGAGGGCAGCTTTGAAGATAGTTGGTGATGGTTGTAATCGGATTGGAGCTGGAAGGTTGTTCCACATTTTAGAGTGGTCCATGAGTAGAGTAATTGGCCTGCAGGGAGTTTTGGTTTGTGTATTTGGAGCAGATATTTGGTGCTCAGAGCGAAGAGGATGGGCTGGATTATACAGGGAGAATATGGAGCTTAGAGGTGGACATAAGGTTTAGACATCAGTTTATGATGGAGCTTAGAGGTGGACATAAGGTTTAGAGATCAGTTTATGATGGAGCTTAGAGGTGGACAGTCATAAGGTTTATAGATCAGTTTATGATGGAGCTTAGAGGTGGACAGTCATAAGGTTTATAGATCAGTTTATGATGGAGCTTAGAGGTGGACAGTCATAAGGTTTATAGATCGGTTTATGATGGAGCTTAGAGGTGGACAGTCATAAGGTTTATAGATCGGTTTATGATGGAGCTTAGAGGTGGACAGTCATAAGGTTTAGAGATCAGTTTATGAGTGGTGGAAAGCTGGAGAAGGAGAAGATAGTGGGGGAGTTCAAGCTATTTCAGTTGCTTTAAGGTAGTCAGTAGTGGGTAGAGTGGTGAATTTAGCAGCTTTGTTGTAGCAGGTGCCTAATTTGGCCATTAAGGAAGACTGTAGATTGGTTGCATGGCTGGTCAATAGTTAAATATTTTGAGATTGGTGGTACAGATGCAAAAAAATAGCCGATTATTAATCCTGTACAGTTGATTATTAGCCCTGTTTAGGCAAACAAATAAAGAAGTTATTTTTTTGTGTTAAAATGTAGAGATTTTATAGCCTGGTGTATAAAGGGAGAGATGGACAACAGAGGAGGAAGCTGAGAAGTAGTTAGATATACGTTGGATTATAAGATGGTAGAGTGAGATTATTATGCTGAAGAGGTAAGACAAATGTAAGATTTATACAATGAGAATATTGTGAATGTGCTGAGGAAAATCACAGTGACTGTATCCAAGGGGGTACAAATGTGCTGTAAGAATATCAAGAATGTGCTGAGGAAAATCACAGTGACTGTATCCAAGGGGGTACAAATGTGCTGTAAGAATATCAAGAATGTGCTGAGGGAAAGGTGACTGTATCCAAGGGGGTACAAATGTGCTGTAAGAATATCAAGAATGTGCTGAGGGAAATCACAGTGACTGTATCCAAGGGGGTACAAATGTGCTGTAAGAATATCAAGAATGTGCTGAGGGAAAAAAGAGTGACTGTATCCAAGGGGGTAGAAATGTGCTGTAAGAATATCAAGAATGTGCTGAGGGAAATCACAGTGACTGTATCCAAGGGGGTACAAATGTGCTGTAAGAATATCAAGAATGTGCTGAGGGAAAGGTGACTGTATCCAAGGGGGTAGAAATGTGCTGTAAGAATATCAAGAATGTGCTGAGGGAAAATCACAGTGACTGTATCCGAGGGGGTAGAAATGTGCTGTAAGAATATCAAGAATGTGCTGAGGGAAATCACAGTGACTGTATCCAAGGGGGTACAAATGTGCTGTAAGAATATCAAGAATGTGCTGAGGGAAAAAAGAGTGACTGTATCCAAGGGGGTAGAAATGTGCTGTAAGAATATCAAGAATGTGCTGAGGGAAAAAAGAGTGACTGTATCCAAGGGGGTAGAAATGTGCTGTAAAAATATCAAGAATGTGCTGAGGGAAAAAAGAGTGACTGTACCCACTAAGAATAGCTAGGAGAATAGAGTTAGGTTGTTAGTTATTTAGGTACTTGAGTTGGGTTTCGTAACCTGGGTCAGAACATGTACAAATCCATGAACTAGTTAAATGGGATTTGAGTAGGTTTTGAAGGTTATTTTGTTGGTTGTGGACCTAATGTTAAGAGGCAAATTGTTCCCGGTTTTAGCAATGTACCTTTAATACAGGGAGTCACCTGCACTGTTCTTACTTCTGGGTGCGTTGATTAATGATTTGTTGCTGGATCTTAGTGTACGATTGCTTGAACAGTGGTTTAATAGGTCATATAGGGCTGGTGTTTTTTCAGATGGGTGAACTATGTGATGTGCCATTGTAAGTTGGTTAAAGGTGAGTAGATTTGGTGGTTGTAACTCAGATAGTTGTTTAAGAGCATGGCAGTGATGAGATCTATAGGCCAAATTAGTTGCAAATTTGTTATAACGGCTATTCAGTTTAGTTAAGTCTGATTTGTTAAGGTTTGTGAATATGGAGGGTGCATAGAAAAGTATGGAGACTAGGTGGGTTCTAGCATTAATAGTCTTACTATTACTGGTAAGGTATTTTTTTTTATATCTGTATAGGGTTCTGTGTTTTTATGTAGTTTCTTATAGTTTGGGCAATTTGTAGATCAGATTTCATGTTTTGATCTATAATAACACCTAGATGGTTGTTTTAGGTGTCTGGTGTAACAGAGGTATTGTTACATAAAGTAATTACGAATGGGGTGGTGGGATTAGTGGCTTTGGTGGGGTGAAACATCAGCTTAGTTTTGTTTGAGTTAAGTATGAGCTGAGCATTGGATAGCCAGGTTCCTACTGCAGTAAAGGATTCTTGTATTATTTTTTGAAGCTGCTGGAGTGATGGGGCAGAACAGATTAGGGTAAAATCATCTGTATGCTGGATTAAGATGGCATGTAAGGTGACAGTGTAAAGGTTGTTAGTAAATATGGTAAAAAGAAGGGGCCATATATAGACCCTTGTGGAACTCCTAAGGTAATGGGCAGCAGAGGGGAGAGGGGTTACTTTGCCGTTTAACTGCTTGACTGTGACCTGATAAATAATGTTGGAACCACGCAATAGTGTAGTAGCTTTGATTAAGTTTGGAGAGTGCAGATAAGAGTGTATTGTAGGAAACTGTGCTGAAAGCCTTTGACAGATCCAGAAAGATGGAAGAAACAAAGTTACCTTCATTACGATGATTAATGGTATTAGTAAAGCTGATAAGGGCTGTGGTAGTCTTGTGTAAGGGTGAAAACCATGCTCAGTACTAGCCAGAACTTTGTTGTCTAAGAGGTAGTTTAGAATTTGTGAATGTATGCATCTTTTAAGGATTTTGGTAAAAGTGATAAAATGGCAATAGAGTGGTAGCTTGATCATTCTGTAGTTACCGCCTTTGTGTAGTGGTGGTGTGTGAGGTGTTTTCCAGACGGCAAGGATGTTGAGTTCTGAGATGCACCGATTGATTAGTATAGAGAATCGAAGTGAAATGGCTTTGGTTGCTATTTTGAGGAATTCAACAGGTAGTTTATCCGCTGCAAGTGTTGTGGTTTTGAGTTAATTTAGTAATTTCTTTATAGTATTTGTTGGGACTGGTTGTAGGAAGAAGAGTTTGTTATTCTGAGTTGGGGTGGGAGGTTTGGAGGAGATGGGTAGTTGTTTGTGAGGGCTAGGATAGATTCTGCAATGTATCTATTAAACTTTGCAGCAAAGCTGTCCATAGAGTTGGTGTTTGATGGGGATGGAGTACCAATTATACCCGGTTGTTTTATTTTATTGATGGCAGACCAGAACTTTTGTGGGTTATTTTTGTGCTTTGAGTGTTGGTGTAATGTTTTTTTTTTCATGCCTGATTTTTTATTTTTTTTGGGGGGGGGGCTTTATTTCTTAGTTTGAGCTATTTTTGTCAATTAGTTGATGTTTTATTGTGAAACAGTGTTTCTCAGGCGTTACCTCTTTGTTTTAGAAGTGATCTAGTCTGTTTGGTGAGCCAAGAGGCATAGTTGGATTTGATTCTATTTGTTCTGGTTGGGACTAATTAATTTAGGATATTTAGAAAGGTAGTGTTGAAGTGTTCTTCTGCATTGTCTAAGGGGAGGGATTTGAGTGGATTCCAATCACAGAGTTTGAGTAGAATATAAAATCTTGAGAATTGAAGTTTTTTGTATAGCAGATTTCTTGGAATGATGATACTTTTGTTTGGTGTCAGAGAATGTAGGTGGGGAGGTGGTCACTAAGAGTGTGTGGGAGGCACCCAGAGTGATGTGTTAGTTCGGGTCATTTGGGAAGGATCCAGTCTAGGATGGACTCCTTCATTGATACTTTATCTATTCTAGTTGCAGTCAGTTTGAATTAATTGAGTGAAGCCATGTAGCTTGATATGTTCATTAGGGTGTGCTGAGTTACAGTAGTGCCAATTGATGTTAAAGTCTCCTTTTATGATTGTCTCCTGAGGAAGGGTACTTACTATCCAGTGTAGGATAGATTCTGATATGTTAATATTATTGCTGGGGAGAATTTATGCTCCGATATATTTATTTTTCTGTGTGAGTTTATTTTAAGTGTGGAGGGGTATGATTGATAATTTCTGGTGTGAGGTTATTTTTGATTATAGGTTCATAGATTCATAGATTAGTACTAAGCTAACTGCCCTTGCGAGACATTTTAAGCCTAGCCAATTATCCCTTGTGAGACTCAAACCCTACATCTTGTGCATGTAAGGCAAACACCTTAACCATTAGGCCACCCTCCCAGCGCAATACCTTCACTTTGTTTATTTTGCTTATCCTGTCTTTTTAATATACAGTGGATATAAACAGTGTATACGTCCCTGTTAAAATGCCAGGTTTTTGTGATATAAAAAATGAGACCACAGTAAATAATTTAAAAACTTTTCCCACCTTTATTATGACCTGTAACGTGTACAATTCGATTGAAAAATAAACAAATCTGTTAGGAGAAAAACTATAAAAAATAAAAAATGTACAATAAGCTGGTTGCATAAGTTTGCACACCCTTAAACTAAAACTTTGAAGCACCTTTTGATTTAATTACAGCATTCAGTCTTCTTGGGTAGGAGTCTATCAGTATGGCACATCCTGACTTGTCAATATTTGCCCACTCTTCCATGCAGAAGCTCTCCAAATCTGTCGGATTGCAAGGGCATCTCTTGTGCACAGCCCTCTTCAGTTCACCCCACAGATTTTCTATTAGATTTAGGTCTGGGCTCTGGCTGGGCCATTCCAAAACTTTAATTTTCTTCTGGTGAAGCCATTCTTTTGTTGATTTGGATGTATGCTTGGGGTCATTATTGTGATGAAAGGTGAAATTCCTCTTCATCTTAAGCTTTCTAGCAGACACCTAAAGGTTTTGGGCCAAAAGTGACTGATATGTGGGACTGTTCATAATTCCCTCCACCTTGACTAAAGCCCCAGTTTCAGCTAAAGAAAAGCAACCCCAAAGCATGATACTACCACCGCCATGCTTCACTGTGGGGCTGGTGTTCTTTTGGTGATGCGAAGTGTTGTTTTTGCCCAAGCATAACTTTTGGAATTGTGGCCAAAAAGTTCAACCTTGGTCTCATCAGACCATAACACATTTTCCCACATGGTTTTGGGAGACTTGATGTATTGTTTTGCAAATTTTAGCTGGGCGTGGATGTTTTTCTGTGTAAGAAAAGGCTTCCATCCTGCAACCCTACCCCATAGTCTAGACATATGGAGAATATGGGAGATTGTTGTCACATGTAGTACACAACCAGTACTTGCCAGAAATTCCTGCAGCTCCTTCAGTGTTGCTATAGGTCTCTTGGCAATCTCCCTGACCAGTTTTCATCTTGTCTTTTCATCAATTTTGGAGGGACGTCCAGTTCTTTGCAATGTCACTGCTGTCCCATATTTTCTCCACTTTTTGATGACTGTCTTCACTGCGTTCCATGGTATATCCAATGCTGTGGAAATATTTTTTGTACCCTTCTTCTGACTGATATCTTTCAACAATGAGATCCCTTTGATGCTTTGTAAGCTCTCAGTGAACCATGGATTTTGCTGTAGCAGGCAACTGAGTAAATGTCAGGAAAATCCTACTAGGACAGTTGAATGTTATTTTGGGTTAATCAGAGTCTCTTTAATTGATGGCAGATGTGTAATTACATCAAAAGGTGCTTCAACAAAGTATTAGTTTAAGGGTGTGCACACTTATGCAACCAGCTTGTTTTACATTTGTTACTTTTTATATTTTTCCCCTAACAGATTTGTTTGTTTTTCAATTGAATTGTATAGGTTATAGGTTACATTATAGGTGGGAAAAGTTTTGAAATGATTTATTGTGGTCTTATTTTTTATATCACAAAAGCCTGGCATTTTAACAGGGGTGTGTGCACTTTTTATATTCAATATATATATATATATATATATATATATATATATATATATATATATATATATATAATTTGTGTGTGTATGTATGTATGTATATATATCTCTAGGGTCTATATCAGATTATTGAAGTTTCAAAACTTCGAATCGGATATGGTCAACACTATATGATCGAAGTTTTGAAACCTTGAATCTTTTAACGGAGATCTTCGTACAGCGCGGAAAGGGAAGATTTCCCTTTTTTGCACTGTAGTGCAATCTCAGAGTTGGTATATTTAAGTAGTGGGGGTGTAGGGCCTTGACCCCCTGCTTAGACCACTTAAATGGTTTGTTTTTGTAGGTTGTTGTGTTTTATTACATTTTTGACGTTTCAAAACTTTGATTATATGGTGTCGACCATATCAGATTCAGAGTTTTGAAACTTCAATCATGTAATATAGACCCTATATATATTGTATCCTGGATGGAGTATTTAGTTGCTATTGATTTCTGTTTTAAGTCAGGTTTCTGTTATTAAGACTATCTCTGGGGAGTAAAGTGAGACAGTGGCATGAAATTCTTGTACTTTGTTGAGCATACTTCTTGGGTTAATGTTGAGTATTAATAAGTCAGATCTTTCCCTGGGGATGTTTCTTAGGTTGGGTTGTTGGATGCTGGGACTTCTTAAGTTATGTTTGGGGCCTGGATTTGGGTAAATGTCGCCACTAAGAATAAGTTAAGATGCTATGTGAAGGAGTGCTTTTAGGTATTTGGATAAAAAGTTGTCATATTTCATGGATATATACATGAATGTGATTGTTTAGGGAACACTAGAAATGGGGCAAGGTCTATTTGTGGACAGTTGTATAAAGTTGGGGATATGTTGAACATAGAGGGTCTTAGTTTTTGCTGGTTAGGCAGTGGGGGAGTTGTGATTGGGTATAGAAGTTGAACTCATAATTATAGGATGTTAGTTGCATTAAGATAGTGAGTTAGGAAATAATGCAGTATAAGGTTAACATTCTGTTATGTGAAATGTGGTAGAGCAGTATGAATAGGGGTGTGTGCAATAAGAAGGGGTAGAGGAGTGTGAATGTGGGTTAATTTAACTATAGGATTATAAAAGTCATAAGCAATTAGACTGGCTGATGTGTTAGTAAATAGGGGGTTTACCTGTATGGGTGGGGCAGATTAGTGAGGGAGATGTGTTGGGGGGGGGTAAGTAGAGATTAGATAGGATAGTGGAGAGTTGTGGGTTTGGCTTGTTAAAAATAAAAGTATGCTTAGTGGTGCTGGATGGGAATTGGGGGTAGGGGGACGGAGTGAGCCCGAGTGGAGCAGGTTGAACCTGTGAGTGGAAATAGCAGTAAATCCTGTCAGTAAGGTTTCACTAGTTTGCTTGCAATTACATTTGTAACCTTAAGTAGTAAAACCATTCAGATTGATTAAATGGTAGTTTATAAAAAAAAACACTAGTATTAAAGATATAATGACAAGAAATTGTTTTCTTTTGTGAAGCTGGAAAAATCACTATATTATTGGCTAAAACTATAATGTTTGCATAAGTAACAGTCAGAAACGAAGGATGTTGGTGATGCACAGGACCTGTTACCTGATATGACTTTGTTTTGAAATAACTGCATATTATAGCACTGATTGAGTGAGCGTCATTAATGCTTCTGATGTTGCATTTTTAAGGTGCTGTGAAGACAGTAAAAATGTCAGGAGGAACGGCTCTTATTTATGATGAGGAAATGACCAACTATAAGCTGCTGTGGCACTGGTAAGGACAGCTCTTTTCAGTGAGTATTTGGAATGAGTAAACACTTTGTTTTAGCTTAGCATCGTGGAGTAGTGCATTTATTATTGAGGATTTTACTGAAGTTTATAAATACTTGTCAAAGTACAAATATACTATGAAAAGTAAACGTGCTTTTCATTTGCCATACTCCGTTGTTAATTGTTCACTAGTTAAGGAAAATGGTGAGGGTGTAAGAAAGTATAATAATTACTCTGAGAAAGTTCAAGCTGTTAAATGATTAAACCAGTTACTCAAGAGAAAATTAAAAAATCCATGTAGACTTTCATGAAAAATAAGTAGCAAATGGACTGAACAGACAATGAGTTTGGATAAACAGTGTCATTATATACAAAAAATAAAATGTTCTACAAAAATGGTATTTTGCACTGCTTTTGTTATAAAAGACACTTTGTCCTTCATCTTCAAGTTAACATGCAAGTGAAGTAGCCCCCCCCAACTGTAATTAGTAGGAATCGTGTTGGTCTTTGTTAGCATGTATGTAATATTCTGTTGTGGTCAGTATGGCATTAACTCATTAGAAAGTTGTGTGGTAGTGGCTCAGCAGGTAGCACACTTGCCTTTGGTGCTGGAAGATCAGAAGGCTATGGGTTCTATTCCCCTCCAGCTGACTGGATGAATTGTCATATTTTACACTGAAGTGCAGCATTACTGGATGCTGCACTCCTGAGTGTGTCTGTCAACCCTCAGATGAAATGTTAAACTGAGGTCCCATCTGCTTGAATTAGTGGTAGATCTGGGGTCAGCTTCCATGCAGATTTTGATACATTTTTTTTTTAGTTTTAGTTTTTGTGTTAGGGGATTGATAGTGATGGAGAGTAAATATCAGCAGCTTTTGTTTCCTGGGATTTTATTGTAGCTGCTCAAGACCCACAAAGCCCTACGTTTGCTGTCAGAACATGAACATAGTTACTAAGGCACACCCACATACTTTCACGTGTATTATGAGCATTTATTGTGAATGCCATCCATTTCTTCTGTTTCTGGAAGTAACTGTGGGCTGATACTGTAACAGGACTTCTTTAGTGTCTCCCCGTCGATAGTAGAGCAAGTCATTTGCCACCCACTCTTACCTTCCCAGAGAGACGGTCATTTCCGAGGGTTTGTAATCAAATTCTAGTCCCCCATGGTACAGTTGGGAACAAAATATTTGTGCCTGACACAGTCAGCAGTTTTGTGCTTGAATGTTGAGTCCTTCTTTTTTTGGAGGGTAGTTTTCCCTTGTAACATGGACCAAGCCTAAAGTACAACAAAATGTTGCCGTATCAGTACTGTTTACAGAACATCTTTCTTAGGCTTGACTGTACTGGAATTTTCTCTTGTGTTATTATATTACTGCATTTTATTGACAAGGAACATCATACAGTTCCATTTGGGACATTTTTTCAGGAGAAAAGCTCCACACATAATGTCTTATACGGATATTTCATAGCTGGCTTACTTTTTTTTCTGGTTTTAGTGATACGCAATATAATTACACTGTTGCAACACTGTGTCAATTATAGTTTGTTTTAATTGTATATTTTGAGCAAACACATACACAGTGGGAAAATAATTTTTGATTTAGTATTACTATGTTACTATTGTATTACTATTAGTATAGAAAAGTGACAGTCAATTAGTAATGGTTCAGGACATGATATAAGAGGTTTTGGTAGTGTAGGCAGATGGGTTCAGTGGTGGGAGGATCGAAGGAAATCTGTCGGCACTATTTATCTAATTAGCTAGTTCTGTAAAAATGAGAATGCGAGTTGTAGGAACTGCTAAGACTTGTACAAGCTATTGGGATCACTTGGCCTATAGTACTTTCTTGGGTTACAAGTCTACCTCCCATTCCATAATGCGGTACAACAGATCTGTAATGAAAGTGTGACTCTTCCCCCCCCCCCCCCCTAGTTGAGACACAAAGCTTTGCAACTAAAACATTAAAACTTCAGTACAAAGCCTTCCAGCGGATTGCAAATTTAATTATTGCACAAAACTAGAAAACAGTAAGTTTTGCTGGAGGAAAGCCTGTCCTATCACTCTCCCCAACTTAGATTCTGCTCCCAGACCATCAGGCTAAATATGCTACCTCCGAGGTTGTATAAACATTTCATTTTATTGCCTCACCTCAGAGATATAAATACACAGCAAATGTGACAAAGAAACATATGATGGACTCGGACATTGGCAAGGTAGTTAAGCATGTGTGATAGTTTTTCAGTCAAAAGTATAATGCTAAACCAAAGTGTTTCCACATCAAGACCTCCTGCTTATGGAGGCCTTTCCCCCTGCAAAAGTTCTTTACATACACCATGACTGCAAGCAGTTATTTGAGAATTTTCCATTTTTTGCTAGAGTGAGAGAAATCTGTCTTTTTTTTTTTTTTCCCTGTGTTCTGCCTCTTGGATGTTTTCTGCTGGTTTTGCTTTAATGCCATTAGCATTTTTGTCTGCTCTCTGCTGGTCCTTTTGGAGGGCTTAGGCCTGAGGCATCTATGGATGCTAGTGGAAAGCAGATGCTGCCAGGTGCATCAAGTCTCTCTGTGTTTTACAGGTGAAGCATATTACTTATATACATTCTGTTTAAAGTTTAGTGATGATGCCAAGTGTTGCACATGTAAAGCACTGAAAAATTGTCTAATGTAGAAGAAGATGCCGTGACTTGAGCAGTTAACTGTGGACATGATTATTTTGCCTTCTTTTTCCTCCAATGTGGACTCGATGAGACTTTTGATACAGAAAGGAGAGCCATAAGCATACTGAGGAAAGGCTGGTTAATTTGGTTAAATTGCTGCCAAATTCTAATAAAAAGAAGAACGAGAACCCTTTTGACTCTTAAAACTCCTGAAAAAGTTATGGAAGACAAAGTTGAGGCAAAAATAAAGTTCTCTACAATAGTTGTCTTTGAGCCTACCATCACTGCTGGTGAAGCCTCCTTCCATTTCTGCAAGTCTATCCTTTTCTCTTGGTCTGATCATTTCATTTCTGTCTCCTGTCAGAACACCTCTTCTTGCTATTGATTGTGGTTTGTTGGCAACTGCCTTATAAAGCCTGAGGGCAAGAGTGAATTTATGCCATACACTTACTGCCAAAACGGTAACCATTTGAAATGCCGGGACCCGCTAGAGTGAGTCCTAAAATATGGAGACTAAGCGGCTGAAAGATCGGACTTATACTAAGCCCAAGGAGCATTTCTCAGAATATTCCCTTTTCTCTGAGGTATGCAGATCTCAAGAGTTGGTATATATATAAGTTCAGGGGGTATGGGGGTGCAGGAGGGGCTTGAGCCCCCCAACAAAAAGAAGTTTTAAGGAGAAAATCAGTTTTCAAGTTTTGCTGTTCTCTGTGTTTTTGAAAAACCAAACAAACAAAAACAAAATAACTTAAAGAAACAAACAGGCAAAGGGCATTCACCGGACTAGAACTAATTCAATTTATTGTAAGCGCTTTCGAATGTAAAAATTCACAAACTTCCTCAGACAAACACAGTTGTTAACTGACTTAGTTTAAGTAACCCTCCACATCAGTGACATCATATCCTGCAAAACATTTAAAAAATATATTGTCCATTAAATCACAATGTAATCACAAGAACATATTTCATTCTACATAAAGATAATTTCACCTATAACAAAACTTAATTAATTACATTAATTAACATATAAAATCATATAAATATATACAAGTATATTAAAACATATAACACTATTAAAACTGGTACACAATTGGTCATTTAATGTCTATTTAAGGCCTTAAGCTTCAAAATACATTTAATGGAACTGTATTCATTTAAACCGGGATAGGTGTAAGTGTTAGTTGATACTTGCCACACTAATTCTCTAAGTTCTAACTCCACAGATACTGGCCCACCTCTAATATTAGCGTGTATTTGTTTGATAACAAGAAACAAAAATGAATGCTCAGGACATTCAATGACATGTTTTGCTAAAGCGTTGTTTACATCTTTCCTATTAATGCTATAGAAATTTAAATGTTCATATATTCTCTTTTTAAAGTGCCTATCAGTTATACCAATATAGAACTGGGGGCAATTTTGACACTGGGCTTAAATATACCACACCAGTGGCATTACAATTATATTTACCCTTAACTCTATATTTATTTCTACCTATGGAAAAACTATTAGTCACTTTAATATGTTTACACATTCTACAAGAACCACATTTGTACATGCCTCCATCCTTTTGTAAAGGGGGCAATACAGTCTCAACCAAATTTTTAAGGTTCCGTCCCTTGAGGCATATCTGGTATCTTGTTTCTAATAAAGGTGTCCTCTTTCAACACCACCCAGTTCTTGCATAGAATACCCCACACAGTTACAGCCTCAATACAAAAAGATGTAATAAAATACAATGAGGCATTAGATGTGTTACCTTCATTAGATATAGTATTCATATTAGAGGAATTCATATTCGGACCACCAATACCACAGGCATTAGTATTAACACCATTAAAGACTTCAGTTCTACCAAGAATGGGTTTAAACCAACCATTATTACATTTATTACTAACCTCAGATATAAGGTTGTCAATCAAGGTAGATGGTATCCCCTTGCTATAAACATTGTTTTAAGTAGATAACATTCATCCCAGAAATCATCCTCTAGAGTGGTCATTCGGGCCGCTCTAACTAGCTGGCCTTTAATAACAGCACGTTTCTGATAATGGAGATGAACACTACTAAAGTGAAGAAATCTATTAGAAAATGTTGGCTTGCGGTAGATTTTTGCAATATAACCCAAATTCACCATATCCTTAAGTAATACATCCAAGAATGATATCTTAACGTTATTAAATTTGTAGATTAAAACTCAGAATTGAAGTAAGATTAGATAATATAGAGACAAATTCCGCAGCCTCACTTTCATCACCTTTAAATAAAACAAAAATATCGTCCAAATAACGTGTGTACCAGCAAACAAATTCTTTAAAGATGTCAGGTTTAAACAGAATCTCTTTTTCCCAATATGCCATAACAGTATTCGCGAAGCTCCCCCCAAAGGGGGAACCCATGGCAACACCAGATTTTTGATGATAAAAATTGCCTTTAAACAAAATATAATTATTAGAGAGCACAATGTCCAGTAAATATTCTATTAAGTTAATTTCATCACCTGAACCACCTTGCTTAAACAAAAACTCACAAACCCATTCAATACCTAATTTCTGAGGAATAACAGTATAAAGGTCATGGACATCGATGGTTAGCAAATTCATTTGGTCATCAAATCTTAAGCCATTTATTGCTTTCAAAACTCCATGAATCCCGGCATATTTGTGGTTGATTCTCCAAATATTTTTTAAGTTTAGAATCAACCACTGGTGCAGTGGTTAGTGTTGCCGCCTCACAGCAAGAGGTTCTCTGGTTAGTTTCTCGGCTGGGGTGCCTTCTGTGTGGAGTCTGCATGTCCTCTCTGTGGTCGCGTGGGTTTCCTCCGGGTGCTCCGGTTTCCTCCCACATCCTAAAGACATGCTGTAGGTGGATTGGACACACTAAATTGGCCCTAGGTGTGAGTGTGTGTATGCATGTGTGCTCTCTGTGGAAGATTGGGCGCCGGGCTGGCAACTCGACACTGTAAAATTCCACTGCCAGTCATGAGCGGACAGGTGATCCGCTGTGGCGACCCCTAACTGGGGAAAAAGCCGAAAGAAGACAATGAAGAATCAACCAATTTAGCACACCCATAAGTTATACTGTTACATCCGTCCACAATCGGGCGGAAATGTGGCTTACTCAAGTTTTTGTGGATTTTAGGCAATCCAAAAATAACCGGTGTAATGGGTGAGGGCATAGTCAAATAATTAAAGGTTTCTAAATCAATCATACAATCAATAAATAAATCCTTAATCAAAACTCTAATACGTTGATAGGCGCCATTCAATTCATTCAATGAAACCTTAACATAGGTATTGGTATTAAGTAACATTAAGATATTTTCTTCATAAAGTTTATCACTCATTAAAACAAGCCCACCACCATTATCCAGTTTTAATACTCTAATTCTTTGATCTCTTAATAATTTTAATGCTTTTAATTCATTATCAGAGATGTTATTTTCACTAGTCTCCCTACCTTTAACACCCATCGCAGATAAATTACGTAAATCCAATTCACATAATTTTTCAAAACATCTAATGGTGTTATGCAAAGGGGGATTAAAAATACTGGAAATATGTACATCAGAATTCAGACTAGACCTATTCCCAAGAAGACACAACAAATTCAGTTTACGTATGAAAACTTTCAGATCTAAAATGGTGTCGGCCACATTCATGTGCTTGGCTGGTATAAAAGATAACCCTTTGGACAATACATTAATAAGTTCAAGAGATACTTCAAATTCAGTAAAATTATATATTCTAAAGTCACCAAATGTATTCACTAAAATACACGGATATACAGTTTCAGTCATTTTCTGGTGGATTCAATACACAGGGGCTAATTGTTATCTGCGGCGACGATTGTTCTTCCTCAGTTGCCGGTACCTGCCCTTGTGGGGTCCCGTAAAACCGCCCTGTACAGGCTTGTTATTGTGAAAACCCATAATCTGAAGTAGGGACTTCATTTGTCAGCAACCTTTGGGATACGGATCCGATCTCGGATCCGAGCCGGCAACTTCTACCACAGCATAGATCCGAGCTCCTAGCTCCTCCCTTTACCCATAATCCCCTGCCTACCCTGACTGACCTCAGATCTAGTTTGCCGCTCTTCAAAGCTACAACTAGATTCCTGAGCTCCTTGATCGCGGATTTTGTGAGAAGTTTTTCCTTTTTTTCCTTCGATATTCTTCTTGTGTGAGTGTTTAGGTTTCCCCCAACTTTCCTTTAGCCTAAGTTAGCTTAATTTTACCGTTTCCTTCTGTTCCTCCCTGCCCTTGCTGGTCGCTAGTGTGTGTGTGTGGTGTGTAGGGGCCTAGCGTGTGTGTTTCTTTTCAGTGATGTCGGAGGCCCCTAAAGCCATCTTCTCAAAATGCACCGAGTGTGGCCACAAGCTTTCACCGGCTGATGGCCACACCCGGTGCGTTAGGTGCCTTGGGGTTGAGCACCTCTCTTCAGGGTGCGCGATTTGCACGGTGTTCAACCCCAGGGCACTTAAGGACCGGAGGTCGAAGCTGATTCTGGCAGGCCTGTTGCCCCCAGACCCGGCTCTGGCCTCCGGTTCTTTGGTGACCACTGCCCCCCCGGTAGCGATCACCCCTGCCTCCCTTCCTCCGACCGGGACTCAACCTCCCACTTCGGTTCCGGAGGAAAGGGGGGCCAGGAAAGAGAAGCGGAGGGAGAAGCACCTTAAGTGGCGGGCCGAGGACTCTTCATCGGCCCCGCCCGCCAAACGGGCTTCTCCCTCCCGGGCTTCTCGGTCGCCTCCTCCTCGGGTCCGGGAGAAGTGGGGAGATCGGACCCGAGGAGGAGATGACTCTGTCCCCGTCGAGGTCATCAAGGCGACACTCCAGGTCAGCCTCGGTGGCCTCCTCGAGGTCCACCTTCAGCATGTCAGATGCGGATATGGACCAGATGATGAGGAGATTCATCCAGGCCCAGATGCAGATGGGAGTGCTCTTGCCTCCCCCCCCCCCTCCGGGGTGGGGGAGTTCGACCCCTTTTTTCATTCCTATTGCTCCTTCTCCGACCTGCGTCCCGGGTACGGAGCGCTCTGAGCCGAGCCACGTTGGATCCGGGGGTGGTTCGGAGCCGACAGTGCTGGGCACGTCAGCTCTGACTCTTCCCTTGAGTTTGCCGGATCCGACCTCTCGGAGCCATGGCCCGAGCTTCATATCCGAGGGATTTGGTGTGCTTTCGGCTCCGTCCCAGTCGGAGCACATGGATCTGACTATCTCGGCGCCGGGTCCGATCCCCGCTTCGGATCCGGGTGGGAGTCGGGTCTCTGATCCATCAGAGAGCAGCTCCCCCTCGGCTTTCACTGCGGTGGAGAGGGCACTGTCGACTGTGTCCAGACCCCGGTCCTGGCTTCGGCTCCCTCCCGCACTCCTTCTCATCTGGCCCTGGCTCCCCTCACCCGGCCTTCGGGGCAGCCTGCCTCAGCGCCTCTAGGGGTTCCAGTGGAACAAGATACAGTCAGTGAGGACTCCTCGGACAGCCCCCCCCGAGGAGGTTCCTCACAAGGCAAAGTGCAAGAGGAGGCACTTGGACTCCCCTGAGTCCCTCACCGAAGATACGGACTTAGATGAAGGGGAAGGCTCCCCTAGGTCACCCCCCGAGGATGTCTCCTTCGGCGACATCGTGGAAATGCTCAGAATCAGGGGTGGGTGGTCTGCCCCCAAGGCTTCTTCTGATGAGTCCGTATTCCTTGAGGCATTTGAGGCAGGACCATCTACCTCTTGGGTGTCCCCTCCCCTGACCCCTTGGTGGATCTTATATCCACTAGGGCTTGGAAGGAACCGGACACCATAGAGCCAGTCCCCAAGCGCCCGGACAAAATATTAAGCCCCTCGGCAGAGAGATCACACTGGAGCAGAGGTCCCCCTGTAGATGCCATGTTGGTGGCCGCAGCCACCAAGAGGGAGTTGGCTCAGGAGAGCCCCACGGTTCATCCGCCGAGCAAGGAGTCTCGTGCGATGGACCGTCTTGGGAAGCAGGCCTTTAGTTCAGCGACCTTCTCTATGAGGGCCTTGAACTACATGGCACACGTTATCTGGATGCAGCGGGATCTAATTAAGGAATACGCTGCTCCCCCCCCCCAGAGTCCATGTCGGAAGGGGACAAGCATCTGTACTCCTCCCGAATGGCCACCCTCCGTTCTATTTCCAACACCTCTAGGCGGCTGTTCTCATGCTACAGAGGGAGCCGCTAGAGCAGGCGGAGTCGGGCTGGTCATGAGGAGACAAGCCTGGCTCCGGCACTGTGACTTCTCGGAACCCTTTAAGGCATCATTCGCGAATGCCCCCTTTGATGGTTCTGCACTGTTCAGCAAAACCGTTCGCGACACTCTTGTCCAGAGCGAGAAAGGCGGGAAGATGTCTGCCATCGGAGTCCACTTCTCTGCACCCCAGAGGTCCTTTTCCAAGAACCAAAAGGGTCAGAAGAAGATGTGGTTCTGAAAATCACATCAATTCCAGTCTGCTCAGGACAACCAGTCCTCTCGTGGCAGAGGAGGACAGGGAGGATGCTGCCCTAGAGACAGAGGGGGTCCCAGGAATTTTGGGTCCAGAGAACCCTTCTCTGAGAGGCCCATGCAGAACCCCTGAGGGGTTGCCCGGCTGCTCCACTCTGGAGGCAGTCGGGGGGTGTTTCTCGAGGCACCTAGCAATGTGGGAGTCCATAACATCAGATCGCTGGGTGCTTCGTATTATATCCAGAGGTTACCAAATTCCCTTCATTATAACCCTCAAAATCAGAGGCATCCCCGACGTACCACCTGGTCAGAGGGAGGCGGCTGCTGCAGAAATTCATCAGCTTCTGCAAAAAAGAGCCATCCAAACCGTCCCCCCAGATCAGATCGGATCAGGATTTTACTCCAGGTTCTTTCTGGTGCCAAAAAAGACGGGGGACTTGAAGTCCATCCTTGACCACCTGGTCAGAGGGAGGCGGCTGCTGCAGAAATTCATCAGCTTCTGCAAAAAGAGCCATCCAAACCGTCCCCCCAGATCAGATCGGATCAGGATTTTACTCCAGGTTCTTTCTGGTGCCAAAAAAGACGGGGGACTTGAGGTCCATCCTTGACCTCTCTCTCCTGAACCTGGCGGTGCCCAAAGAAAAGTTCCGAATGGTCACGTTACAATCGGTCCTCCCCTTGTTGCGGGAGGACGACTGGATGTGCTCTATAAACCTCAAGGATGCGTACTATCACATTCCAGTGGACAGACGCTCCAGGAGGTTTCTCCGCTTCCGGCTGGGAGCCAGTCACTTTCAATTCAGGGCTCTCCCCTTCGGTCTCACCTCAGCCCCCAGGGTGTTCACAAAAGTTCTGGCAACAATAGCGGCCCACCTGAGACTCCAGGGAATTCAGGTCTTTCCGTACCTGGACGACTGGCTCCTTACCGCCCCAACAAGGCATCTACTGTGCTCAAGCAGGGATTATTTCCTCATTCTGGCTCCACTCTTAGGGTTGGCCATCAACATGACCAAATCCTCGCTGGTCCCTACACAGGTATTGGACTTCATAGGAGCGAGACTAGACTCCAGACAGATGCTTGCGTTCTTGACTCCAGATCGGCTTCGGAACCTGAGGTTGCACGTGCAGGCCATCCTTCAACTGCAGACTCCTTCGGCGGAGTTGGTCCTGAGGGCTCTAGGTTGTATGGCGGCCGCAATTCCGCTGCTACCATTGGCCCGGTTGAACATGAGGGTCCTGCAGTGGACCCTCCAGGTACAATGGTCCCTGTCTCGCAATTCCCTGTCTCACCCCATTTCACTAAGCAGGGTTTGCAGAAGGTCGTTCGGGTGGTGGCTGCAGTCCCCCAACCTCCACACCGGACGTCCCTTCTCGCTTCCTCTGCCAGTCGCCACAGTGACCATGGACGCTTCTCACCTGGGGTGGGGGGGCACTTTGCGGGCAGAACAGTCCAAGGCATGTGGAACGACGTAGAGACCTCATTGCATATCAACGTCCTGGAGATGAGAGCGGTGCTTTTGACGTTGCAGGCACTTCACAGCTCTCTTCCATTAGGGACGATTGCCATACAGACGGACAACATGTCAGTCGTCTGGTACATCAACAAACAGGGGGGAACCAGGTCTTATCCCCTTTGTCGTGAGGCCATGAGAGTGTGGGAATGGGCGATTTCCACCAACCGTTTTCTTATAGCAACGCACATTCCGGGACGGTCCAACATTTTAGCGGACAGGCTTAGTCGTACGATCCTGACTCCTTATGAGTGGTCTCTCAATCCTCAAGTTGCAGAGCAAATATTTGCCCGATGGGGGCGACCTTGTTGCAATCTTTTTGCCTCTCCTTCAAATACCAAATGCAACGACTACTTCGCTCTGATCCCCCATCCGGGGGAGTCCCCGAGAGACTCTCTAGTTCATGCTTGGCCTCCCGGTCTGCTTTATGCTTACCCTCCTCTGCCCCTGATGTTGAAATTATTGCAGAAAGCCAGTCAGTTAAGCCAGTCAGTTGGGGAGCAAGATGATCCTCATTGCCCCATTCTGGCCTCGTCAGACGTGGTTCCCTTACCTAAGGTCTCACCTTGTGTATCCACCATGGATTCTGGATCCCCTCCCGGATCTCATTTCTCACCCTCTGGGTCTTCCAACTCCAGACCTGGTCAACCTCAAGCTGACGGCTTGGTTGCTCCAGTTCCACTCCTCATAAGGACTCCCGGTATCTCATCACCTGTCAAAGCCATTCTAGTAGCAGCTCACAAGCCTTCCACCAGAAGGGTCTATCGGAGTAAGTGGAAACGCTTCTCCATCTGGGCAGAACACCATCATTTAGACCCTTTTACGGCCCCGATAACATCGGTTTTAGACTTTCTAACCTCACTCTTTCACCAGGGGGCTAGTTCTTCCACAGTCAAGGTACAACTTGCAGCAATATCACACGATCATGTAGGGCAAGAGTCGGGCCCTCTTATCACTTCCAAGCTCTGTAAGACCTTCCTCAAAGGCACCTTCCTCCTTAGGCCTCCAGTCAAAGAGGTGGTACCTCCATGGGATTTATCCCTAGTTTTGCAAGCCTTGACTGGTCCCCCTTTTGAACCGGCGGCAACGGTTGATCTTAAATTTCTTGTGGAAGACTGCCTTTTTGGTGGCCATAACTTCCGCCAAAAGAGTATCGGAATTGCAAGCTCTTTGTGTCAAACCACCGTATTTGGTCTTTCACACAGATAGGGTTCACCTCAGGATCAAGCCGTCTTTTCTACCTAAGGTAGCTTCAGAAGCGAACATTAATCAATTCCCAGTGTTTTTCCCCAATTTTCAAAACAAAGGAGAGTATAAGCTGCATTCTTTAGACGTACACAGGCAGCTACATTTTTATATCCACCGAACTGCTGGTCATAGGCAATCCGATCAGTTGTTTGTCTCCTTTGCCAAATGTAATTTCGGTAAGTCAGTTTCTAAAGTCTCTCTATCTCGATAGATTTCGAATTGTATTCTCTTGGCATATCAGAGCTCGGGAAGGCCTGCACCTCAGGGAGTCCGTGCTCATTCTACTAGGGCCATTGCCACATCGGCTGCCTTCAAAGTGAGGGTTTCTTTGGATGACATTTGTTCCGCAGCCACTTGGACTTCATCTCACACCTTTATCAGCCACTATAAAATAGATGTTGTCTCCTGAGGTAGGGCATCTTTTGGCTCTGCGGTGCTCCCGAATATCCTTCCATGAAGGCCACCCAAGATTTAGGTAGCTGGGGACTCTGTCCCAAAGGTTGCTGACAAATGAAGTCCCTACTTCAGATTAAGAATTTATGTACTCACCATAACGTTCCATCTGAGTAGGTATCTTCATTTGTTTGCAACTATCCCCCCCTCCTTCCCCCTGACCAAAATGATTCTTGGAGGTTCTTAGCATTCGTCCCCTTGGGGACACTTTTTTGTCAGCTGTGCTATGGGGCAAACTTGATCTGAGGTCAGTCAGGGTAGGCAGGGGATTATGGGTAAAGGGAGGAGCTAGGAGCTCGGATCTATGCTGTGGTAGAAGTTGTCGGCTCGGATCCGTATCCCAAAGGTTGCAGACAAATGAAGATACTTACTCAGATGGAATGTTATGGTGAGTACATAACTTCTTATTATGGATGGTATTAGTCTGTACCCCCTGTTGGTTTCACAGCCTTTCACTGCGACACCGTGAAAGGGGAATGGTATTATTCACATCTCCAGTAAGATCAATATCGGCAGTAATGTTGTTCAAGACATCAGAATTCGCCAAAGCTTCGCCTTCCCCAACATGCAGTTCACCACTAGTTCTCAAATTGGTGTTAAGGGGTAAGCTGTACATTGTGTCTAATCCCTCATATCACGTGCCAACTTTTTATTTTTTGTAGCTTTTAGTCTCTCCAAGGTTTGTTCAATGCTAACAAATATACGTGAACAATCATATTTATACCTAGGAAAGTCACTGTCCCCTTTAGTAGCTTTTTCAAGTTCCAACAAATCATTCCTCAGTAACAAAATTTGTGCATCATAGTCTTTTATCAACAGTTCAAGGAATTCACAGCCTTGTATATCAGACAAAACCAAAAGGTCTTTATGAAACTGGGAACCACGTTCTAAACCTACGGGAAACCGCCCTTGTCGTAGGCCCTTCGGGATGTGACCCCTTTCAATACATGTACATAAACTGTTTCCAATTGAAGTTTCTTGAGTTTAAATAGCTTATTATCAAAAGTTTTTTAAATTACTTACAATATCCCTAGTGTTAGTACGATTGTTAGCAGTCACAGCTGAAGTACTAGCTACCGCTTCACTGTAACCTCTGGTTAGTCCCCGGTAAAGCGGCTGATGTGGAAGGTAAACCTCTATTTCCATGCAATAATGCACTACTGTTAGCGTCCTCATTCGGGTTAACTTGCCGACCGGAACCGCCAATACTTATATCACTAAGGCCATCAACTTTAGCATTTAAATCATCCATTCGTGCATTCAGCTTCTGAATAAGCAAAGTTAAATTGCCCATAAGATGATCTTCGTCACCACCCTGCACATCCATTCTCTCTTGAGAGCAAAGCAATTGCGAGTCCAGTTCAAACCCACTTGCCATGAATAAAAACTCTTTTTCAAAAAACAAATAAACAAAATAACTTAAAGAAACAAATAGGCAAAGGGCATTCACCGGACTAGAACTAATTAAATTTATTGTAAGCACTTTCAAATGTAAAAATTCACAAACTTCCTCAGACAAACACAGTTGTTAACTGACCTAGTTTAAGTAACCTTCAACATCAATGACATCATATCCTGTAAAACATTTAAAAATATATTGTCCATTAAATCACAATGTAATCACAGGAACATATTTCATTCTACATAAAGTTAATTTCACCTATAACAAAACTTAATTAATTACATTAATTAACATATAAAAGTGGTGGTGCTGCGGTAGCATTGTCGCCTCACAGCAAGATGTTGTCCTGTTTGATTCTCAGCTGAAGCATCTTCATGCAGAGACGTGCATGAATGGGCATACCTTCGTTGAAGGTTGTGCATCAGGGCTGGCAACTCGGCACGTAAAAATCTACTGCCAATCATTAGCGGACCGGAGTTCTGCTGTGGCGACCCCTAATCGGGAAAAGCTGAAAGACACAACAACAACATATAAAAGCATATAAATATGTACAAGTATATTAAAACATATAACAATAATAAAACTAGTACACAATTGGTCATTTAACGTCTATTTAAGGCCTTAAGCCTCAAAATGCATTTACTGGAACTGTATTCATTTAAACCGGGATGGGTGTAAGCGTAAGTTAATACTTGCCACAATAATTCTCTAAGTTCTAACTCCACAGATACTGGCCCACCTCTAATATTAGTGTGTATTTGTTCAATAACAAGAAACAAAAATGAATGCAAAGGACATTCAATAATATGTTTCGCTAAAGCATTGTTTACATCTTTCCTATTAATGCTATATAAATGTTCATATATTCTCTTTCTAAAGTGCCTATTAGTTTTACCCTTAACTCTAAAGAACTGGGTGGTGTTGAAAGAGGACACCTTTATTAGAAACAAGATACCAGATATGCCTCAACTTTTTTATAAAAGGGGACGGAACCTTAAAAATTTAGTTGAGACTGTATTGCTCCCTTTACAAAAGGATGGAGGCATGTACAAATGTGGTTCTTGTAGAATGTGTAAACATATTAAAGTGACTAATAGTTTTTCCATAGGTAGAAATAAATATAGAGTTAAGGGTAAATATCATTGTAATGCCACTGGTGTGGTATATTTAGCCCAGTGTCAAGATTGCCCTCAGTTCTATATTGGTAAAAGTGATGGGCACTTTAGAAAGAGAATATGTGAACATTTATGTAGCATTAATAGGAAAGATGTAAACAACGCTTTAGCGAAACATATTATTTTTCATCTCCTTAACTTCTCCCACCTGTTTCTCATTTACGTTTTTCCTTCCCCACAGTCTTGTTGCCCTGGGGAAGACCTCTGTCTGAGAAGGCCCTAAATCTCTTCTGATACAGATTCCTCAGAACCAAAGACACTTGGGAAGAATCTCACTAAAACCGAGCATTTTAGACCGAAATGGCCTCCATTTTAGAAGATGTCAATGAGAAAGGGTGGGGCTGCTCTTCTGCCTCTGAATTACCTACAATTCAGAAAAAAATGTTCTCATGTAGAAAAGAGGGAGCTAACACTTTCAGATGGTATCTTAACCCTGCAGCCATTTTTAAAAGGTGTTTTGGTCAGTAGAACATGGCTCCAGGTCATTCCGCTATTAGTGGCTATTACCAAGGGTGCTACAAGTTTGAGTTGGGAATACCATTACACTGTGCCTTCAGTGCCTAGAAAGGCTGCTTGAATGTTGCACTTCCTGCAAATAGTGCCTTCTGTGGCAGTTATTCCTAAACCAGACATTACTATTTCAGCTGCTTATAAAACGAGACCCTCTCTCAACTCCCCTATTGTCTTTCCCTTGGCAAAGAGTAGACGCATAGCTGGCTTTAGGCACCAGCGAACCCTGCGGTCTCTTTGGGCACTCAACCACAAGTTATCTGTTTTGATCTTTTGTAACACATCTATCAAACC
Source organism: Protopterus annectens (assembly GCF_019279795.1). Classification (NCBI taxonomy): domain Eukaryota; kingdom Metazoa; phylum Chordata; order Ceratodontiformes; family Protopteridae; genus Protopterus; species Protopterus annectens. The sequence goes on along the minus strand of NC_056745.1, from coordinate 1,491,544,275 downwards.
AAGTGGGTAATAATAACTCTTATTTATATCTTCCTTAAAATTCAAAATATCTGGTTATCAGGTAACAGGTTTCACGACTGAATTAAATATTTTACCACTGACATAGTGCTAGTACTCCTAGCTTAGCTACTGATGGACATTCTGTGCACTAAAACTAACAACATAGCCAGGTTTGGGTAGCTGTAAAACACGTGACAGCATGGCATGGGGGGGTCTTTAATCATCCTTGACTGTGTGAAGCCCCACAAAACCTGCTACTGGTTATGTAAAATGAGAAGAACAACGTGTTCATTTCCTGATTACACTTTTAAGCTGAACAAGGTTGTGATATGACCCTGTTAGGATAAATCTGATGATTAACACAAGCAAGGTAAGCACTAGCGAGATCAGTAGCCCTGAGTGACCGATCTCCAAGCATACCTTTGATTTTAAGAGGAGCTGATGCTTCCAATCTTCAGGGATGGTTTTCTCCTTCAGGGAGTTTTCTGAATAGTAACAAAAAAATGCAGACTCTGGAAACGCTTGGTAAAAACGAAGAATTTATAATAATCCACAAAGCGTTTGGGTACAACTACCCTTCTTCATTGTGATAACAAGCCAGTGATCACTGTAAAAGACTACAATATATAGCCAGTTAATAAAATCACATAACACAGCCACCAGTAGTATTAATCATCTGGTGTACTAGTTCAAAAACAAATGATAATGCATTTTAAAGGAATAAAAATGCATTTAAAAAAGCACATAACCCATATGAAAAATAATATCAAATATATACAACAGGTCTGTACAGACAATATAAAAAATGTATTATAAAAAAATCATGTAAAGTACTTGTATAAAACAATAAAAAATAATAAAGAATATATAAGTCTTGGCGTAAACTATTCTGTTTCTTTTTAAGTATAGGTTTTATGCTAACTTTTGCATTAATCCTTGGTTCAAAATCAGGTGACAAACGTGTAATCCAATTATATTCAGAGACCTCTAATTTATTATTCAGGTCCCGCCTCTGATACTTTTCAAAATAGTCTGTATGACCCCAAATTTAAATTCATGGGTTTTCCCTTTCTCTAATGTGTGTTTAGCCAAAGCACTGGTTGTACCATATCTTCGTATTTCAGAATATGTTCAATAATATGATCTTTAAGCTTACATGTACTTTTGCCCACATAAAATGCGGGGCATGTTTAGCACGTAGCTAAACAAACAATATTTACAGTGTTGCAAGTGACGCAACACCCAAATGTAAACTTTCTAATTGTCTTAGGATGTATAAAGTTATCCTCAGTTATAATATATTTACAGCTTACACTGTTATAACATGGGAAAGTCCCACATTTTAGTCTTAAATTTAATTTTGGTTATATTATAAGATAAATCCTTATAACATAAATGCTTCCTAAGATTGGGACAATTCCTGTATGCAAAACTAGGTTTTCAGACAATAGTGGCCTTTAGTTCTGGTATAGTTTCAAGAATACTTCAGTTTTAGATATAATGATGTTCTTCGTGTTTCATTGTTGCAGTCATCACACTTGGGTTATCTGCCTGCAGGTAGCCCTCAGTCGGCCCGAATACCAGAGACTTAGAATTTCTGCATCGGATGCTGTCGCTCCAGAACTGACGTCGGGTCGTCAGGGGTATAAAACCAGGCAGCCGACGCCATTACATCAGTCTTTCTTGCTGAGGAGCCTGAAGCAGAAGCAGTTCGCAAGTGCTGGTCGGCCACTACCTGAGTTTTCGTTTACGAATTGAATCATCCTGAAGTCTTGTAAAGCTAAGTACCCAGTTGGGGATCCTTTTTTCTTGCTCTAACCAATGTCAGAAAAAGTTAACAATTGTCTTGCCTGTGGAAAGCAAATACTACACTGAGATTTTCATTCTTACTGCATCACCTGTTTATGCCCAGACCGCGACATACCTCGCTGTTGGTTTTGTGCCTTATTCAACACCCAAACCATTCATCATCGGGCTCTCATTGCTGCTAAATTCTTTTGCTCTCGATCTCCATATTCGAAATGGCTTCAGTAAGCCATCCAACTACAGATATTCTGAAAAAACGTAAGGATAAAGACAGAGACAGACCACACAGGTCCAATGCTGCCGACGACACTTCTGTTAAGCTAGTTGCCAGTTTGCTGGTACTTAGTGAGGCGCTGTCGTAGCCCCTAATGCCTGCATCAGTGGATTCGCAGGCCTCTACTGAGACCCGTTCGGAGTCCGGTATGCCGCAAGACTCTTCTTTGACTATGGAACCTGCGGATGTCTCTACCTTGGATGGGTCTGGAGCCGCTAAGCAGGCACCGGCTTCTGAGGCAGTTCTTCGCACTACCGATGTTCGACTTCAACTGATGACTTCATTTCTGTTTAAAACTACCGAGTTTCTAAGGCCAAGAGTACAAGCTACGCTTAGAAGACCGACCACTGTGCATGGACCTGCTCCCTTGCCACAACATCAAATGCTTAGAATAACAGAAGACCTTATTATGCTTATTAGGGGAAGTCAGCCTTCCCCTGCCAAGAGAAAAAGAGACCTGTCCCCAGCAGCTTCAGCAGACCAAGAGTCTGATGACTCTGAGGTATCTGTTTATGAAGACATGCCCTTATCTGCTTCTGAGGATTCAGATGCAGAGGAATCCATTCCCTCTGCCTCTCCTCCAGGGGATTTTTCTTTTGCTGAAATCTTACAAGGATTTCCACTGTGAATGCCAAGACTATCCTCAGTCCAAAAAGAGACTTGGAGAATTTCTAGATTTGCCACAGCACAGGCCTTTAGCAATACCTCCAGTCCTGGAAGTTGTTGGTGATGTCTTTATGGAATCCAGTCTTACTCCTGATACTTTGCCCCCTGCCCCTAGGAAACCAGACAGGTACTACAGAGTACCTGACTCTCACAAATTTCTTTTCAAGAATCCTACTGCTGACCCAGAGATCATTTCCCAGGGGCCTAAAGTTATCAAGGCAACTACAGCCAAAAATCCCACCCCTTCGGACAGGGATTCCAGAGCTTTGGACAGATGGGTTAAGAAAGTATATACCTCTGCAACTCTTGCCATTAGGGCATTGAATTGTCAGTTTCACATGCTGAAGTACCAGCAGTGTATTATGGAACTTATTAAGCAAAAAGCAGCAACCTTTACAGACTATGCAAAATATAAAGAATTGCAGGAGCTTATGCACTTTGCAAGTCAAGTCAGCAAGCATACATTGCAGTGTGGCTTTCATGCCCTAGAAGCATCTTGCAGGGCAGGAGTCACTGGTTCTGTACTGAGAAGGCATGCTTGGCTTAAGGAGCAGACCTTGCTAGACCATGTCAAATCAAATTTACTATACGCTCCTTTGAACAAGAACAATTTGGCACCAAAACAGAAGAGGTTCTTAAAAAGATGGAAGAAAAAGCTAAATCTATGCAGACAGTTAAAGAATTCTTACAAGTACAACCTCCTAGTTTCAGTAGGCATTGTTTCTCAAAACACTGGTCCTTTCCAGCCCTCTCCAGGCCTTCTCAAACTAGATCCAGGGGAAACAGACCACCCAGACTACAGTCTCAGGGTATGCAGAGATCTAAGCAATGGAGTGTCCCCATCCCCAAAACAAGGAGTGGTAAGCTACCTCCCTATGGAAAGACCTCACAATGACTTCTCTACTCCACTTTCCACCTCTGCCCAATTGCTCGTGCCCCTAGGAGGAAAACTTGCCCTTCATTCAAAAGACCGATGGGTCCTCAACATTGAAATCCCAGGGGTACAAATTCAACTTCCATTCTCTGCCAACCCCAAAAGGGTTCCCAGACCTTTCTCCAAACCAGTGGGCAGAGGCACAAAGCCAAGTCCTGTCCTTGCTTTCTATCAGGTCTGTTCAGCGGTAGGTCAAGGATTCTATTCCAGACTTTTCCTGGTACCCAGAAAAGAGGGCTCTTGCCACGAAATCCTGGATTTTTTCAATTCTCAACACAATCCTGTCAGTACCAAAATTAGAAATGCTTGCTTACCCTGCAACAGCTTCTACCTATACTAGCCAAGGATGCCTGGTTAGTCACCCTAGACTTAAAAGAAGCCTATCTGCACATCCCTATAAGGGTGTCATGCAAGAAATATCTGTGTTTCAGGGCAGGATCTATGCATTATCAGTTCTCTGCACTGCCTTTGGCTTATCCACTGCACCCAGAGTATTCACAAAATGCCTGGCTCCAGCCATTACTTACTGCAAGCAGAGAAATATCCAAATTTACCCGTACATGAACGACTGCCTGATTCAGGCAGAGAGTCAGGAATTGCTGTTGCAGCACCTGACTTTTGTAAAAAACCTACTCACATCCCTGGGGTACACCATCAACGTAAAGAAATCAAAACTGGTGCCCAGTCAAAAGATAGTATTCCTGGGAGCAAGCTTGAACACAGCATCCCAGATGGCATTCCTCACTTCAGAAAAACAGTTCTATCTGACAGCCTATTTCAAACAAATGGCCACCAGAACCCAGCTATCCGCAAGGAAAATACTGCAGGCCCAAGGGTTCATGGCGTCCTACATACTGCTAATTCCATATGCCAGACTGCATATGAGGAAACTTCAATGGTACTTAAAAGTCTTTGGTGCCAACAGGGACCTGGAAACGGTCATTCCTATCCTACCCTGTCTAAGGACACAGTTTATTTGGTGGGCAGAAGCATGCAACCAAAACAAGAGACTGAACTTTACTCAACCCCATGCCACCCAGGCCCCAACCACAGATGCATCAGACTATGCCTGGGTAGCACACATAGATGGCAAATGCATTCAGGGCCACTGGAGCCAAGTCAAATTCATCTGCACATCAACCGAAAAGAGATGCTAGCTGTGCAGAACGCCCTGACAGCTTTCAGATCTGTACTCTCTCCAGGACAACTACTAATAAAAACGGACAACACCACAGTTATGTAGTACATCAACAAGCAGGGGGGAACCCACTCTTACCCACTCTGCATGTTAGCCATGGCTCTGTGGAACACAGCCATGGACATGCAAGTCCATCGGCGAGCTGAATTTCTGCCAGGTAAAGGAAAATCACTGGCAGACGACATAAGCATAAATCTCCTAGACCCACACAAGTGGCGATTAGAGCCAAGCACCTTCAACCTTCTGATTTAGAAATGGGGGACCCCAGAGGTGGACCTCTTTGCCTCCCCCTGCAACCATCAGCTCAGCAAATTCTGCACCAGGAACCCTCACAGCAAGGCCTGGAAAGTGGATGCCCTATCTTTTCAATGGGTAAATCTCTCAGTTTATGCATTCCCACCTTTGCCCCCTCTCTCAAGAGTATAACTCAAAATAAGAGAGGACAGACCAAGGATAATTCTGATTGCCCTGGACTGGCCACACCAGCAGTGGTACCCACTCCTGCACAGCCTGACATCGGTGCCACCCACACCAGAACCCTACCTTGCTATCTCAGCAGGAGGGACAGATTTTGCAACTGCAAACCTTAAATCTTGCAGCCTGGCTTATCCCTTGAATCCTCCTCAAGCAACCCTAAGCAAGCAGGTGCTGGACGTCATTCTGGAAGCCAGAAGACCCAGTACTAGAAAATCCTATGCGGATAAGTGGAAAAGATACTACTCCTGGAGTCTATCTAAAGGAGAGGACACAACTCTGCCCTCCCTGCCTCTAATCCTGGAGTACTTAGCAGATCTACTCCCCAAAGGCCTGTCCTTCTCTTCCATTAAGATACATGCCTCAGCCATTTCGACTCATTACAAAACTGAGCCACCTCTCTTCTTGCACCCTCTCATCAAACAGTTCCTGAGAGGGGCAAACAACTAAAGGCCACCAAGAAGAGCACCCACCCCTGCTTGGGACCTTTAACTTTGTACTGGAAAAGCTCACACTACCTTCCTTTGAGCCTGGAGCATCAGCAGAGTTAAAATTCCTCTCTTGGAAAACAGCATTGCTTCTGGCCATCACTTCAGCTAGAAGAGTGTCTGAGCTACAAGCACTTATGGCTGTGGAACCCTTCATTATTTTCCATGCTGAAAGGGTCTCCCTTAGGACAAACCCTTCCTTTATGCGTAAAGTGGTGTCCAGTGTGGCTCTCAACCAATCCATACATTTGCCAACCGTCTTCCCTAATCCTCAAAGTAAAGGGAAAAGGATCCTGCACTCCTTGGATGTGCACAGACAGCTCAGATTCTACCTTGATAGGACTAAGCCCTTCAGAAAATCAGACCAGTTACTAGTCATCTTTGCAACAGGAGCAGAGAGCAAGGCCATTTCAAAGCAAACTATCTCTAAATGGATATCACATTACATCCATTTCTGCCACAGGCACCATGGGAAACTAACCCCTCAGGGGGTCAGGCCACATTCCACTAGGGCAACATCTACCTCTGCAGTATTTCTCAGGGGAGTCCCTACCAGGGACATCCTGGAAGCTGCTACCTGGAGTTCTGTGCACACCTTCACCAAGCATTACCACCTGCCTATCTTTTCCAAATCCAGGGCAGGTTTTACAACATCAGTCCTGCAGGGCATTTTAGCCAGCCCTAACTCTTCTTGACTGCCTCCACCCTTCTTCAGCTTTGGGAGTCTACCCAAGTGTGATGACTGCAACAGTGAAACGCAAAGAACATAGTACAGTTGTCTACACTTACTATAAATGTAGACGTTCGAGTGTATTCATTGTTGCAGTCCTGGTTTCCCTCCTTCCAGCATCTCTCTATCTCTCTATGTCTCTATGTCTCTATCTCTCTATGTCTCTGTCTCTATGTCTCTGTCTCTCTCTCCTCTCTATGCCTTTTACTACCCCCTTTCAGGGGTATTGGTATTTACTTTTTATTGGTGGTGTTTTCCCCCACCATAACTTGGCTCTCTATTGGGGGGCTCCTGACATTTGGGGCAAGAAAAACTGATATTTTGGCTTCAGCTGCCTGGTTTTATACCCTGACGTCAGTTCTGGAGTGACAGCATCCGACGCAGAAATACTAAGTCTCTGGTATTCGGGCCAACTGAGGGCTACCTGCAGGCAGATAACCCAAGTGTGATGACTGCAACAGTGAATACACTCGAAAATCTACATTTATGGTAAGTGTACATAACTGTACTTTCTTTACTCTGTTCTTCTCCTATTGTAAATTAGTAGTATATCTCAAGTAATTATGTTCCTTTCTGTGTGCTAGTTCATTAAATTGTGGATCTACTCTGCCAAAAAAAGGTCTGGCTGAACCACTCCTCACTCTCATAACTTCCGATTTTATGCCCTCCAAGAATTCTTCATCATAACCTCTTTCCTTAAATTCTTTAATGATCTCATCCATTTGTTCAATGCACATATCTTCATTAGTATTCAGTCTAACAAGTGACTTCTGGCTATACCTCTAAAAATGTGGGGAGCATGCATACTACGTCGATGTGTAGTTATATTATCATGCAACTTTACTAATTTCACATCCAGAAAGCAGACCACCATAGCAGAGGTGGTAGATTTAAATTTAAGAAAAGTGGTTGTTCTGTCCAAATAATCCAATAAAGTTTCTCAACTCATATTTGTTACCCTTCCAAATTAAAAAAAAAAAACTTCTTCTATGAATCATTTATAAAAAGCCACCTTGGACTTAAATTTTTGTGGTGCATTAAATGTAAACGTTTTTCCCACCCATGTCGAGTGACCTTTGCATAAGTGTTCACAGTGGATGTACCCGTTGTGGTGCATTAAATGTAAACGTTCTTCCCACTCATGTCGAGTGACCTTTGCATAAGTGTTTGCAGTGGATGTACTCGTTGCTATGCCTGAAATGTGGAGGTATAGTTGTTCATCAAATATAAATATAGTATTGGTTTATACTAATTCTAATAGCTCACAAAGAGTTTCAGCTTCTTTGTTTGGAAGCCCACTATTCAAATTTAAAAACTCACGTATGACTTCTAGGCCATAATCATTAAGCATAACTGAAAATAAAGAATTGATGTCCAGCATAACAAACAGGAAGTCATTATTTCTGTCACAAGTATGCCACTGATAAAACTGAGTTAGAAAATCTTTGGTGTCCTGTATATAACTTTTTACTTTAACAAGATCTTTACTAAGTACTGACTGCAAGTAAAAGGATAAGGGTTCAGTTACCCACCCCCACCAGACACTATAGTGTACATGGGGGGGTTAGACTCTTATAAATTTTAGGCAAAATCAATATAAAACAGGAATTACAGGACAAGGGACTGTGAAGAAATAAAACATAATCAGTAGTTATAACATTCATAAGGTATAAGTCATATATAGCCATATTGATCTGTATAAAACTCCCAACATTAGAAAATTCAATTTTCGTTAAGGATTTTTCATCTTTTAGAAACTTGTTCATATAAGATATAAACTCATTCTTACTGAGAATGACAGTAGCACTCCCTTCTCAGCCTGTTTGATGACGATATTAGTTATTCTGTAACTTAGGGTTGCCACCTTTTCAATTGCCCAAAAGTGGAACATTTTTTCTAGAAATGTGAGGTTTTGTAGGACAAAACATCCAAAACCAGTGCAAAGGACAAAACTTCACTTTTTGCCAAAATAAAAGCTTCTTATTATAGCATTTAAGTTACTTATTCTATTTCTTGTAACATGTAGGTGTTTCGGCTCCAAAATAATTGTTTTATGTAACTATTAAAGAAAACGTAAGTAATATTTATTGTCCTAAAATCTCAGGACATCTGCCAATTTTTTTAGTTTTTTTCACCAGACACAACTGCTCGAAGCCCACAGGTGGTAACCCTGTTAACAAATGAGAAACTTGAAAGAACTCATGACATACTGTTAAATTTACCTTCTGAGAACAATGCAGCCGGCAAAGACAAACATGTGTTTAACGTTACTGCTTCTAGTATGGGTATGAATGTTGCCTTTCCCACACATGGCACAACTCAAGGAGCACTTTCAGAACTAAATGATGTTCCAAACAATACTTTGAGAACTGATAATAATGATAAAGCGGATTGTATCTCGTATGATAAAATCAATTCAGGAGCTGAACAGCGACCTGCGTACATTATCAACAACAAGCCCACTTCTGATGCGTGTAACGTGACGTACGATGTAGAGTTAGGTTGCACCAGTAAACCTAGGCAGAGGAGAAGTCCAGCCGACGTCGAACCACACTTTCTTTGGCAGAGGAGAAATCCAGCCGATGTGGAATCACGACAACTTGCAAAACTCTCAACAACTGAAGTTAACACCAATATACCCGCGACGCGACATCAAAGGAATACCAATGCAAATCAAACGGATACTTTTTCAGCCAACCAAGTTAACGCTAGAGATAATGAAGGGAACATTGAAGTACAGCCTTCCAGTAGCATGGCTACAACAGTACGAGCAAGTACCAACGAACCTGTTTTGGTGAGTGCAAACAACAACAACGTACCTAACTTTTTAAACTGGATTAACATTAATCCATCTTTTACCTATGAAAAACCAACTACCAATGTTCAGGCTGATAATACTAATACTGACATGGATATTCAGAATAAACTGAAACAACTGGACAGTATTTTATTTAAAATAAAAAAATTGAAACTAGAAATTGTTTACTTTAACGAATGTTTAACAAGGAAAATTGTACCTAAAGGTTTAAGGCACTATCAATACCCCACAGGCCTTATTGCAAACTCTGACTTTCACTTAGATTTATGTAGTATGTATGACAGACATGGATTTGAAATGTTGAAAATTATGAGCAAACATTATGCAGTACAAATTGACCAACTTAATGTAGAAGCAACAGTACTAGATAAATCGATTAAAACTGACGCAATGTTTGAATGTTACAGATTTGAATATAGTAAACTGTTTAGTAACATAGATGAACACTTGGTCAAACTGCAAGCAGTGAAAGCAAAAAAACTGGACAGGGACACTAAGGCATTCAGGGAAGGGACTGCGTATCCCAAACCTGCACCTAGTCAGGTATGGAGAGGGAATGTCACTACACGTAATAACGGACACACACTTAACTTTACTAAAGTTAATGTTGTCCCCTCTGACCAGCCCCGACCCTATACCAATGAAAATGATAATGTAAATGAAATTCAGAGTATGGAGAGAATTGAGCCTCCCAATGAATTACGTAGAAGTGAGAGATTACAGAACAAGAACAATATGGATAGTCACCACAACAACAATGGTCAAGGCAATTTTTTAGGAGCAAGACCCAAAGTACAACGCCAACGTCAGAATTACTCTTACCCACCCAGGAACAACCGTTAACCCATAATTTGGGTTTAACTAACAACACAGAATTTGTAGTGAGTATAGAGGAGGTAGAGTCAATTGTAGCAACAAACCAACCAACATCTAACATTGCTACCAACTCTTCAGGAGACTTTAAAGTGTACAATTTCTCCAAAGTTGACATTTCTACTGATATGGCTGACTTAATGGCCAAGGGTTTCACATACGTTCCACAACATCATATGGACTTAGTCAAAGCCATTATTGACGTCAAAACTTTCACACGTAAACTTAATTTCAAACTTATGATGGGAGGAGGAGAATTTTTGCGAGATAACAACCGGTTACATATCCCTAGCATTTATAACCCACCACTACACCCACTCCTAGCTATGTTTGAACTAATATGTGAACTCGACATCAGGAGGTACATTAAGAATCGGACGAACATCCTCACACACACCAACAGTGAAGAAATTGAAAATATCCGTATTCTTCTTATGAACAATTTACGTATATGTAAACCAGACAAAGGAGGAGGGGTCGTGATTTTCGACAACAGTGACTACATGGACCGTATGGCAACAATCCTAGACACTCCTGCTTATGTTGTGAGTTCAAAGAATGAAATCAATCATGCTTACAATGTAATTAAAGATCATTTGGAAGAGATGTTTATAGAAGGAAGGATAAACCAGGACCAGTACAACTACATGACCACATTACATCCAAGGATACCGTATTTATTTGGAATACCAAAAATTCATAAGAACATCATTGATCCTCCCATGCGCCCACTCATTGACAGTCGTGGATCACCCACCTACGCATGTGCTAAGGTAGTAGACCAAATTCTAAGTAAATACATTCCGCTTGAGTCTCAGATATGTAAAGATTCATGGTCCTTCCTTTCCAAAATTAATGAACTAAGTTTTGACCAACAATACAACATGCTCTCAATAGATGTGAAAGATCTTTATACCTGCATTCCGCAGGAAACAGCTATTGAATGGGTATGTGACAGGCTAAAAGCTAGAGGGGCTAAGGGGCATGACATCTCTTTGGTAACAGAACTACTAGACCTAACACTAACCAGGAACTACTTCATGTTTGGTGACAACCACTATTTGCAGACAATGGGAGTGGGAATGGGCTCGCCTTATGGAGCTAGTGTGGCCAATTTGGTCATGGCCCAGTGGGAACATTTACACATCCTTAACAACTCCAGGTTCTTTGATTTATTAATATTCTACACCAGGTATTTGGATGACATCTTTGTCCTTTTTAATGGGACTGAAGCAGAAGCCACCACATTCATCGAGTTTTTGAATGACTCTACTGACTTTTTAGTATTCACCTCTACCTTCAGTAGTAAGGAAATAGCGTATCTTGACATCCTTTTATCCAAAGACAAGAACATGGCTTGTTATACATCCAAAATATATAGGAAACCGCTTTATTCTAACACCTTCCTTCATTTCACAAGTTGCCACCCCTACAAACAGAAACGTGCAGTGGTGAAGGGGCAGCTTGTTAGAGCAGCCAGAATCAGCAGTAAAGATGAAGACTTTGTAGTTGAATGTAACACACTCAAAACTATGTTTTTAAGTAGAGGGTACCCCACTCAGTTAATTGATGAACTAATAGATGAGATCAACATGAAAAGGAACAACAAGTTATATGTGCCACTACTTAAAGTCAGAGTAAAGGAGAACAAGGTGTCTTGCACAATGACAACTGACGACAACGAACAAGAGGATACTAATAGGACAGACTTGACTGATACTCCTAGATTCATTACCACGTTTACAGTGGACAGTAATTTTTTGTGGTCCATTATACTTAAGAATTGGCAAGTATTTGGTGTGGACTCAACAGTATCCACCAAATTAGGTACTACACCTTTAGTGACTTACAAAAAAGGGAGGAATTTAAAATCCTGGTTTGAAACGAAACACTTATCAGTTAGGACACCAGGGATGTTTAGATGCCACAGCTGCAACTATTGTAGATACATCATGGAATCTAACAGATTTAACATCAACAAGGGTGAATATAAACTTAAACATAGACTCACTTGTAATTCAAAAATGTTAGTATATTTAGCTCAATGTCAAAACTGTACTGCTCATTATGTTGGCAAAACTGAACGTAAACTCAAAGAAAGAATCTATGAACATCAGTACGCCATTAGGAAATGTAAGCTCACTAATGCACTGGCCAAACATGTTTCAGAACATCCAAACCATCAATTAAAATTTATAGGAATTGATCAAGTTTGCAATGATAGTAGAGGGGGTGCATTCGCACTAAAACTTCTAGTTTTAGAGCTTTATTGGCAAATCAGGTTAGAATCTTACCACCCACCTGGTCTGAATGAAGCATGCTCTATAGGCTGTCTCCTCAGTATGTTAAGCCTTAAGAGATAGATTGTTATATACAGCATTAACACTAGCCAAGTATTAAACACATTTGAGTAGTTAAGTTACATTCTGTTGTCTAAATATTGTATGAATGTAAATACAAAATGAGTTTTTAATCTTCTTTATTAGGTGTATTATCTACTGTTGGAACTTTTACATTTGAATTTTTACTTTTGGGATTTTTTAGCATTGCCTTTTTAAACTTTAATGAGCACTTAATTCGGTCATTGATTAATCATGTGACTTGTATAAAATGGTTTTGATTGAACATGTCTTTATTCTGAAGAAGTTTGCCACTAGTAGCAGACGAAAAGCGCTTCATAATAAACTCGGTTTGGATTATTACCTTTTTTAGTACTGCATTTACTATTTTCTTTGATGCTGCTTGGTTTTCTTTAGCACCATTCCGTGCTTCAACAGTTTGGGGAGTACCTCTTGGCTTGCTCAGCTTGGTTTTATACAGTTGGTGTTTAATTTTCTTTGGTATAACAAATGATCTGAAGTAGGATATTCATTTGTCTGCAACCTGTGGGTTATGGATCCGATATCGGATCCGAACCGGCATGGTTTTCCAGCTATGGATCCAAGCTCTCAGCTCCTCCCCTCACCCATAATGCCCTGCTCTACCCTCATGACCCCAGATCTTGTTTGCCGCTGGTGACTGGATTTGGGTACATAGCTCTCAGCTAAGTGGATTTTGTTTCTTGTAAAAATCAGAGAATTTTTTGGTTTTTTGAGTGTTTCTGAGTGAAAGTTTAGGTTTCCCTTTGTTATAAGTGTATTTTGACTTTATTTGAGTTAAATTAAGTAATTTTTTTATTCCCTCCCCTCGCTGTTGCGTAGAGTGTGTGTGTAGGCCTGTGTGTCCTTTTATTTTAAGTTACTTTCTGTAGCTTTAGTGATTTATAGATTATGGCTGACCAGCCTAAATCTATTTTTTCGAAATGCTTCGAGTGTGGCCATAAGCTATCAACCGCTGCTGGCCACACTCGGCGTGTTAAGGTCTCGGGGTTGAACACCTCACATCTGGTTGTTCCATTTGTGCAGGGTTCAACCCCAGGGCACTGAGGGAGCGGAGGTCCAAGCTGGTCTTGGCGGGTCTTTTACCGCCAGACTCGGCTCCGGCCTCCGCTCCTTCGGGGACTGCTGTGGCTACAGTTGTTCCCCCTGTGGCACCCCCTCCTGCTCCTGGGACTCAAACTCCCGCTTCTGGAGAGGAGAGGGATGCTACTAAAAGGACGGAGGGAGAAGCACCTGCGGCGGGCCGAGACCTCTGTTTCGGCCCGCCAGCCAAGCTGGCTTCTCCCGGCTCCTGTCGGTTCGGTCTCCTCCTTCTCGGCTCCGGTCCCCTGTGTGCTTTCACGGGTCCTGAGGAGGAGGAGACCCGATCTCCGTCGAGGCTATCGAGGAGGCACTCCAGGCCTACCTCGGTAGCCTCTTCGAGATCTACCCATAGCCTTTCTGATGCTGATCTGGACCGGATGATGAGAAGGTTCATCCAGGCCCAGATGCAGATGGGAGTGCTCTTGCCTCCCCCGGGGAGCTCAACACCCTTTTAAGCCTATTGCTCCTTCTCCGACCCGCTATCCGGGTTCGAGCAGCTGGAGCCGAGCAGCGGGCCGGGGTGGGTCGGCGCCGATAGTACTTGGTACCGGATCCGACCCTGCCCTCGAGTGCGTCGGACCCGATCTCGGAGCCTGGATCCGAGCCGGATCCGGGGATCAGTGCTCCTTTGGCGCCGTCTGTGTCGGAGCGCACTGTCGCCGGATCCGAGTGCTTGGCGCCGGCTCCGATCCACTCTTCGGATCGAGGGGAGCCGATTGTCGGATCCTTTGGTCGAGGTCGGCTCCCTCGGCTTTTGATGTAGTGGAGAGGGCTCTGTTGAGGGTCTCCGGACCCCGGCACTTGTTTCGGCTCCGTCCCGCTCCCTCTGCACTGGGCCAGGCTTCCACCATCCGGCCCCTGGGACAGCCCGTTTCTGTGCCCCAAGTTGCTCCTATGGAGCAAATTGCTGCTGCGAGGACTCCTCTGACAGCCCCCAGAGGAGGTCCCTCGCAAGCATACGCAAAAGGAGGCACATTGACTCCCGAGTCTCTCACAGAAGACACGGACTTGGAGGAAGGGAAGGCTCCCCACGGTCACCTCTCGAGGATGTCTCCTTTGGAGACATCATGGAAATGCTCCGTATAAGGGGGTGGTCTGCCCCAAGTCTTCCTCGGACGAGTCCGTGTTCTTGGAGGCATTCAAACGGGCCCATCTACCTCTTGGGTGTCCCCTGCCGACCCCTGGTGGACCTTATTACCACCAGGGCGTGGAAGGAACCGGACACCGTGGAGCCAATTCCCAAAAGACCGGATAGGATCCTTAGTCCGCCATCCGACCGGACCCATTGGAGTAAGGGGCCTCCGGTAGATGCCATGTTGACGGCGGCCACAAAGAGGGAACTGGCTCAGGAGAGTCCCTCAGTCCACCCACCGAGCAAGGAGTCTCGGATGATGGACCGCTTGGGGAAGCGGATGTTCAGTTCGGCGACCTTCTCAGTAAGGGCGCTGAACTATTTGGCACATGTTATTCGGATGCAGCGAGATCTTATTAAGGAATACGCTGCATCCCCCCCTGAGTCCATTTCGGAGGAGGACAGAGTTCTGCACTCCACCCGTATGGCCACTCTTAGGTCAGTTACAAATACTTCTATGCGGCTACTCTCCCATGCAACGGAGGGCGCCGCTAGAGCTGCGGGGACAGGACTGGTCACTGGGCGCCAGGCCTGGCTCCGTCACTGCGATTTTTCTGAGCCCTTCAAGGCGTCGTTAACGCCTTTGATGGTTCTGCTCTGTTTGGCAAGACCGTTCGTGACGCTGACCCAGAGCGAAAAGGACGGAAGACGCTGTCTGCCGTCGAATCCGCTTCTCTGCACCCCAGAGGCCCTATTCTAGGAACCAAAAGGGTCAGAAGAAGATGTGGTTCGAAGTCGCAGCAGTCCCAGCCTGCTCCGGACAACCAGTCCTTCCGTGGCAGAGGAGGACAGGGAGGACGCCGCCCTAGAGGCAGAGGGGCTCCCAGAAACTTCGGGTCCAGGGAACCTTTCTCTGAACGGCCCGCGCAGCAACCCTGAGGGGTTGGGCGACTGCTCTACTCTGGAGGCAGTCGGGGACGTTCGGGGCACCTAGCGGCATGGGAGTCCATAACATCGGACCGCTGGGTTCTCCAAATCATATCCAGGGGATATCGCATTCCTTTCCTTCACCTTCCAAAGTTGAAGTCCCTCCCAGACATCCCACCCGGTCAACGGGAGGCCGCTTTGGCAGAAATTGGCCATCTGCTAAAGAAAGGAGCCATCCAGCCCGTTCCCCCAGACCAGATCGGATCAGGGTTCTACTCCAGATTCTTTTAGTGCCAAAAAGACGGGGAACTAAGACCAATCCTAGACCTCTCTCTCTTGAATCTGGCAGTCCCCAAAGAAAAATTCGAATGGTCACTCTGCAATCTATTCTCCCCTTCTGGGAGAAAATCACTGGATGTGCTCGATAGATCTCAAGGACGCGTACTACCACATCCTGATGGACAGGCGCTCAGGAGGTTTCTCCGCTTCGGCTGGGAGCCAGTCACTACCAGTTCCTTCCCTTTGGTCTCACCACAGCCCCCAGGGTGTTCACCAAAGTACTAGCAGTGGTAGCGGCCCACCTGAGGCTTCAGGGGGTGCAGGTCTTTCCCTACCTGGACGACTGGCTTCTTACCGCCCCAACAAGGCATCTACTTCTCTTGGCGCGAGACTCCTTTCTCCATCTTGCTCCCTTTCTGGGCATCACAATAAATACAAAAAAGTCCAACCTGGCGCCCACACAGCTCTTAGATTTTATAGGGGCCAGGCTAGACACAAGGAGTTCTGAGCCTTCCTCACTGCGGACAGAGTTCTAAATCTGCAGCTCCAGGTGCGGGCCATTCTCCAGTCAAGTTCTGTTCCAGCGGAGTTGGTCCTGAGGGCCCTAGGGTCCATGGCTTCGGCTATAGCACTTCTTCCTCTTGCCAGGCTCAATATGCGCATTCTACAGTGGACGCTCTTAGTACAGTGGTCATACCTTGCTCTCCCCATGCATCATCCCATAGCGATCAGCAAGGCTTGCAAGCGGTCCCTCTTGTGGTGGCTCCACTCTCCGGATCTCCACAAAGGCCGCCCATTTTGTGCTTCTCCCCCTCTCGCCACGGTGACCACGGACGCCTCCCGCCTCGGGTGGGGGGGGCACTTTGCGGGCCGGACAGTCCAAGGCACGTGGAACGATTCAGAGACCTTACTGCATATCAATGTTCTAGAGATGAGAGCAGTGCTCTTAGCGTTGCTAGCACTTCAGGACTTTCTTCCCTTGGGAACAATTGCGATTCAATCGGACAACATGTCTGTTGTCTGGTACATCAACAAGCAAGGGGGAACAAGGTCTTACCCTCTTTGTCGAGGCCATGAGAGTTTGGGAATGGGCAATCTCCACCAATCGCTTTCTAATAGCAACGCACATTCCGGGTCGGTCCAACATCCTAGCGGACAAGCTCAGTCGCACCATTCTGACCCCTTACGAGTGGTCTCTCAATTGTCAAGTAGCGGAACGCATATTCGCACGGTGGGGAATCCTTCATGCGATCTTTTGCTTCTCCCTCAAACACCAAGCGCGACAGTTTTTCGCTCTAATACCTCCTCCCGGAGGTACCCCAAGAGACGCTCTGGTGCATGCTTGGCCACCCGGTCTTCTGTATGCCTATCCACCCTTGCCTCTGATGCTGCAAGTTCTTCAGAAAGCCTCTCGGTGGGTTGCAGAATGATTCTCATTGCTCCATTCTGGCCTCGACAGATCTGGTTCCCCTTCCTAAGGTCTCACTCGGTGAATCCTCCTTGGATTCTAGATCCCATCCCGGATCTGATATCCCATCCATCTTGCATTCCTACTCGAACCTGGACAACCTGAAGCTGACCGCTTGGCTGCTCCAGTTCCACTCTTGATAAGGACTCCCGGTATTTCTTCACCTGTAAAGGCTATTTTGGTGGCGGCTCATAAACCATCCACTAGAAAGGTTTACCGAAGCAAATGGAAACGTTTCTCTGTGTGGGCGGAGCGGCAAGGCCTGAATCCCTTCACGGTTCCTCTCCCTTTAGTGCTTGACTTTCTAACCACTCTCTTTAACGATGGTGCCAGCAGTTCCACAGTCAAAGTTCAACTGGCGGCAATTACTCACTATCACATTGGCCATGACTCTAATCCTCTTATGTCAGCCAAATTGTGTAAAATATTTCTTAAAGGTACTTTTCTTCTCGGGCGCCCTATAAAACAAGCAGTTCCTCCTTGGGACCTTTCTTTGGTCCTACAGGCCTTGACCGCTCCTCCTTTCGAGCCAGCGGCTACGGTGGATCTCAAATTCTTGTCATACAAGACAGCCTTTTGGTAGCCATTACATCAGCCAAGAGAGTTTCTGAACTTCAAGCTTTATCAGCTAAACCTCCTTACTTGGTATTTCATCCGGACCGTGTCTCCCTCAGGACCAACCCGTCCTTTCTTCCTAAAATCGCTTCTGAAGCAAACATCAATCAATCCATTAACCTCCCTGTTTTCTTCCTAAATATGAAAACAAAGGTGAATATAAGCTACATTCACTAGATGTTCACAGGCAACTTAGATTTTATCTGAACAGGACAGCTGGTCATAGGCAATCCGACCAGCTGTTTATTTCCTTTGCAAAATTCAATTTGGGCAAGCCAATCTCTAAAGTTTCTCTGTCCCGCTGGATTTCACAGTGCATTTTATTGGCTTATCAAGCTTCAGGAAGGCCCGCACCGGAAGGTGTTCATGCCCATTCAACCCGGTCAGTATCTACCTCGGCAGCCTTCAAGGCTAGGATTCCTCTAGATGATATTTGTGCAGCAGCCACGTGGGCTTCATCTCATACATTTATTTCCCACTATAAGTTGGATCTTGCATCTAGGGGTAGAGCATCCTTTGGCTCCGCGGTGCTCCGGAACATCCTTCCATGATGGCCGCCCAAGATTCAGGTAGCTGGGGACTCTGTCCCACAGGTTGCAGACAAATGAATATCCTACTTCAGATTTAGAAGTTATGTACTCACCATAACGTTCCATCTGAGTAGGTGTATTCATTTGTCTGCAACCATCCCGCCCTCCTATCCCCCTGGCCTTTCAGTTTCCTGCATATTCCTTGTTACCCTTTTTAGGGTATTGTTGCTTTGGCAAACTCGATCTGAGGTCATGAGGGTAGAGCAGGGCATTATGGGTGAGGGGAGGAGCTGAGAGCTTGGATCCATAGCTGGAAAACCATGCCGGTTCGGATCCGATATCGGATCCATAACCCACAGGTTGCAGACAAATGAATACACCTACTCAGATGGAACGTTATGGTGAGTACATAACTTCTAATTTCATACTCATCATGTGTCAAATTATAAAATCTATCCTTTGATCCTTGTTCATATAATTTATATAATTCTTTCTCACACACATTAGAGAAAGCATTACTGGACAGTTTCTTGGTATGAAATTACTCATGTTTTACATCTTTGAATGTTCGAACCTGAGGAATCCTTAAAAATATACTTAAGACTTAGATTCCTCATGAATAATCTTAAATTAGTGAGTGCTTCTACTACAGTGTCCACATTTGATGGAATATACTGAGGTCATTTATTAAGAACTGCAATCTCTATGTGGACAACTTCTCATTTGATAAATTAATAACGGCATTATTATTTAATGTTTTTGACATGTTCAGCGGCTGCGAGTCTGTGGCCTGTTGTATTTCAACCCTGCTCTGTCACCTCCTCTCTTCTTAAATCGGCTCTCTCAAGCTGTCTGTGCTGCCTGTCTCTACACATTCTGATAAACGAGGTAGTAACTGTAGAGCCAATTGCCAGAAATCCTCCCCGGTGTTAAGATTCTCATTTACCAGTGAGGGAAGTGGAGTTTGAGTATTAACAAACATCGGAGTTACATTAGAGTCAGTAGCATCAGATGTTTGTACTACAGAACTAGCTAATCACACGGAAGCATTATTTCAGCCAGAGAATTCCACAAGTGAAAACTTATCTAAAGCATATAAAGACTTCTTTTGTGGAGCAGTCTCTTTCCTCGAGAACATTTAGGCCATGTAAAAAATGTTACCTGTTTTAAAGTCATTAATATCTCTGAGGAGTTTGCGCTTTGTTAACTTTATAAGTGCTGTTCATAACTGACCATCTCTGATACTGAGATCTGCTTTTTGGATGTGAAATTAGTTAAGTTGCGTGATAATATAACTACTAGCATATACAAGAAAGATGTTCAAATGAACAGATACACACATTGACGCAGCATGCATGCTCCCCACATTTTTAGAGGTATATCCCGAAGTAACTTGTTAAGACTGAGTAGACTGAATACTAATGAAGATATGTGCATTGACCAAATGGATGAGATGATGAAAGAATTTTTAGAAAGAGATTTTGATGGGGAATTCTTGGAGGGCATAAAATCGGAAGTTATGAGAGTGAGGAGTGGTTCAGCCAGACCTTGTTTTGGCAGAGTAGATCCACAGTTTAATGAACCAGCACATAGAAAGGAACAGAATTACTTGAGATATACTACTACTTGCAATCTGAGAAGGAACAGAGTAAAGAACATTATATCTAAAACTGAAGTATTCTTGAAACTATGCCAAAACTAAAGGCCATTGTTTGCTCAAAATCTAGTTTTGCATACAGGAATTGTCCCAGTCTTAGGAAGCATTTATGTTATAAGGATTTATCTTATGATATAACCAAAACTAAATTTAAGACCAATAAACTAGGGACTTTCCCCTGTTATAACCTGTGTAAGTTGTAAATATATTATGACTGAGGATAACGCCATACATCCTAAGACAAATAGAAAGCTTACATTTGGGTGTTGCGTTACTTGCAATACTGTAAATATTGTTTGTTTGGCTACGTGCACTGTCTGCCCCACATTTTATGTGGGCAAAAGTACATGTAAGCTTAAAGATCATATTATTGAACATACTTCTGAAATACGAAGATACGGTACAACCAATGCTTTGGCTAAACGCACATTAGAGAAAGGGAAAAACCTATGAATTTAAATTTAGGGTCATACAGACTATTTTGAAAAGTATTAGAGGCGGAGACCTGAATAATAAAGTAGAGGTCTCTTAATATAATTAGATTACACGTTTGTCAACTGATTTTGAAGCAGGGATTAATGCAAAAGTTAGCATAAAACCTATACTTAAAAAGAAACAGAGTAGTTATGCTAACAGTTATATTGTTTATTATTATTTTTTCTTGTTTTATACAAGTACTTTACATGATCTTTTTATAATATATTTTTTATATTGTCTGCACAGACTTGTATGCATTTGATATTATTTTTCAAATGGGTTATATGCTTTTTTTTAAATGCATTTTTATATCTTTAAAATGCATTTTCATTTGTTTTTGAAGTAGTACGCCAGATGATTAATACTATTGGTGGCTGTGTTATGTGATTTTATTAATTGGGTATATATTGTAGTCTTTTACACTGATCATTGGCTTATTATCACACTGAAGATGGGTAGTTGTACCCAAACGCTTTGTAGATTATTAAAATATCTTTGTTTTGACCAAGCTTTTCCAGAGTCTGCATTTTTGGTTAATATTTAGAAAACTCCCTGAAGGAGAAAACCTGTTGTTGGTTGTTATAGGCCTGGTCGACCTGCGTGTTTGTCTTTTCTGTTAAAGTTTTCTAAATATTGACAGAAAACCAGATGCAATGACGCTCAACTTATTTGCTCAAGAATTCTGAGCAAAGCTAAAAATAATACTGATTCAAAATCAGGAACATGTTTTAAATATTGTATGAATGTAAATACAAAATGAGTTTTTAATCTTCTTTATTAGGTGTATTATCTACTGTTGGAACTTTTACATTTGAATTTTTACTTTTGGGATTTTTTAGCATTGCCTTTTTAAACTTTAATGAGCACTTAATTCGGTCATTGATTAATCATGTGACTTGTATAAAATGGTTTTGATTGAACATGTCTTTATTCTGAAGAAGTTTGCCACTAGTAGCAGGCGAAAAGCGCTTCATAATAAACTCGGTTTGGATTATTACCTTTTTTAGTACTGCATTTACTATTTTCTTTGATGCTGCTTGGTTTTCTTTAGCACTATTCCGTGCTTCAACAGTTTGGGGAGTACCTCTTGGCTTGCTCAGCTTGGTATTATACAGTTGGTGTTTAATTTTCTTTGGTATAACAAATGATCTGAAGTAGGATATTCATTTGTCTGCAACCTGTGGGTTATGGATCCGATATCGGATCCGAACCGGCATGGTTTTCCAGCTATGGATCCAAGCTCTCAGCTCCTCCCCTCACCCATAATGCCCTGCTCTACCCTCATGACCCCAGATCTTGTTTGCCGCGCTGGTGACTGGATTTGGGTACATAGCTCTCAGCTAAGTGGATTTTGTTTCTTGTAAAAATCAGAGAATTTTTGGTATTTTTGAGTGTTTCTGAGTGAAAGTTTAGGTTTCCCTTTGTTATAAGTGTATTCTGACTTTATTTGAGTTAAATTAAGTAATTTTTATTCCCTCCCCTCGCTGTTGCGTAGAGTGTGTGTGTAGGCCTGTGTGTCCTTTTATTTTAAGTTACTTTCTGTAGCTTTAGTGATTTATAGATTATGGCTGACCAGCCTAAATCTATTTTTGAAATGCTCAGTGTGGCCATAAGCTCTCACCGGCTGATGGCCACACTCGGTGTGTTAAGTGTCTCGGGGTTGAACACCTCACATCTGGTTGTTCCATTTGTGCAGGGTTCAACCCCAGGGCACTGAGGGAGCGGAGGTCCAAGCTGGTCTTGGCGGGTCTTTTACCGCCAGACTCGGCTCCGGCCTCCGCTCGCCGAGACTGCTGTGGCTACAGTTGTTCCCCCTGTGGCACCCCCTCCTGCTCCTGGGACTCAAACTCCCGCTTCTGGAGAGGAGAGGGATGCTACTAAAAAGGACGGAGGGAGAAGCACCACAAGCGGCGGGCCGAGACCTCTGTTTCGGCCCCGCCAGCCAAGCTGGCTTCTCCCGGCTCCGCTGTCGGTTCGATCTCCTCCTTCTCGGCTCCGGTCCCCTGTGTGCTTTTCACGGGTCCTGAGGAGGAGGAGACCCGATCTCCGTCGAGGCTATCGAGGAGGCACTCCAGGCCTACCTCGGTAGCCTCTTCAGATCTACCCATAGCCTTTCTGATGCTGATCTGGACGGATGATGAGAAGGTTCATCCAGGCCCAGATGCAGATGGGAGTGCTCTTGCCTCCCCTCGGGAGCTCAACACCCTTTTAAGCCTATTGCTCCTTCTCCGACCCGCTATCCGGGTTCGGAGCAGCTGGAGCCGAGCAGCTTCGGGCCGGGGGTGGGTCGGCGCCGATAGTACTTGGTGCCGGATCCGACCCTGCCCTCGAGTGCGTCGGACCCGATCTCGGAGCCTGGATCCGAGCCGGATCCGGGGATCAGTGCTCCTTTGGCGCCGTCTGTGTCGGGCGCACTGTCGCCGGATCCGAGTGCTTCGGCGCCGGCTCCGATCCACTCTTCGGATCGAGGGGAGCCGATTGTCGGATCCTTTGGTGAGGTCGGCTCCCCTCGGCTTTTGATGTAGTGGAGAGGGCTCTGTTGAGGGTCTCGGACCCCGGCACTTGTTTCGCTCCGTCCCGCTCCCTCTGCACTGGGCCAGGCTTCCACCATCCGGCCCCTGGGACAGCCCGTTTCTGTGCCCCTAGTTGCTCCTATGGAGCAAATTGCTGCTTGCGAGGTCTCCTCTGACAGCCCCCAGAGGAGGTCCCTCGCAAGCATACGCAAAAGGAGGCACATTGACTCCCGAGTCGCTCACAGAAGACACGGACTTGGAGGAAGGGGAAGGCTCCCCACGGTCACCCCAAGAGGATGTCACCTTTGGAGACATCATGGAAATGCTCCGTATAAGGGGTGGTCTGCCCCAAGTCTTCCTCGGACGAGTCCGTGTTCTTGGAGGCATTCAAGCGGGCCCATCTACCTCTTGGGTGTCCCCTGCCGACCCCTGGTGGACCTTATTACCACCAGGGCATGGAAGGAACCGGACACCGTGGAGCCAATTCCCAAAAGACCGGATAGGATCCTTAGTCCGCCATCCGACCCGGCCCATTGGAGTAAGGGGCCGCCGGTAGATGCCCTGCTGACGGCGGCCACAAAGAGGGAACTGGCTCAGGAGAGTCCTCAGTCCACCCACCGAGCAAGGAGTCTCGGATGATGGACCGCTTGGGGAAGCGGATGTTCAGTTCGGCGACCTTCTCAGTAAGGGCGCTGAACTATTTGGCACATGTTATTCGGATGCAGCGAGATCTTATTAAGGAATACGCTGCATCCCCCCCTGAGTCCATTTCGGAGGAGGACAGAGTTCTGCACTCCACCCGTATGGCCACTCTTAGGTCAGTTACAAATACTTCTATGCGGCTACTCTCCCATGCAACGGAGGGCGCCGCTAGAGCTGCGGGGACAGGACTGGTCACTAGGCGTCAGGCCTGGCTCCGTCACTGCGATTTTTCTGAGCCCTTCAAGGCGTCGTTTGCGAACGCCCCCTTTGATGGTTCTGCTCTGTTTGGCAAGACCGTTCGTGAGACGCTGACCCAGAGCGAAAAGGACGGGAAGACGCTGTCTGCCGTCGGAATCCGCTTCTCTGCACCCCAGAGGCCCTATTCTAGGAACCAAAAGGGTCAGAAGAAGATGTGGTTCCGGAAGTCGCAGCAGTCCCAGCCTGCTCCGGACAACCAGTCCTTCCGTGGCAGAGGAGGACAGGGAGGACGCCGCCCTAGAGGCAGAGGGGCTCCCAGAAACTTCGGGTCCAGGAACCTTTCTCTGAACGGCCCGCAGCAACCCTGAGGGTTGCCCGACTGCTCTACTCTGGAGGCAGTCGGGGGCGTTCGGGGCACCTAGCGGCATGGGAGTCCATAACATCGGACCGCTGGGTTCTCCAAATCATATCCAGGGGATATCGCATTCCTTTCCTTCACCTTCCAAAGTTGAAGTCCCTCCCAGACGTCCCACCCGGTCAACGGGAGGCCGCTTTGGCAGAAATTGGCCATCTGCTAAAGAAAGGAGCCATCCAGCCCGTTCCCCCAGACCAGATCGGATCAGGGTTCTACTCCAGATTCTTTAGTGCCAAAAAAGACGGGGAACTAAGACCAATCCTAGACCTCTCTCTCTTGAATCTGGCAGTCCCAAAGAAAAATTCCGAATGGTCACTCTGCAATCTATTCTCCCCCTTCTGGGAGAAAATCACTGGATGTGCTCGATAGATCTCAAGGACGCGTACTACCACATCCTGATGGACAGGCGCTCCAGGAGGTTTCTCCGCTTCCGGCTGGGAGCCAGTCACTACCAGTTCGGGCTCCTTCCCTTTGGTCTCACCACAGCCCCCAGGGTGTTCACCAAAGTACTAGCAGTGGTAGCGGCCCACCTGAGGCTTCAGGGGGTGCAGGTCTTTCCCTACCTGGACGACTGGCTTCTTACCGCCCCAACAAGGCATCTACTTCTCTTGGCGCGAGACTCCTTTCTCCATCTTGCTCCCTTTCTGGGCATCACAATAAATACAAAAAAGTCCAACCTGGCCCACACAGCTCTTAGATTTTATAGGGGCCAGGCTAGACACAAGGAGTTCTGAGCCTTCCTCACTGCGGACAGAGTTCTAAATCTGCAGCTCCAGGTGCGGGCCATTCTCCAGTCAAGTTCTGTTCCAGCGGAGTTGGTCCTGAGGGCCCTAGGGTCCATGGCTTCGGCTATAGCACTTCTTCCTCTTGCCAGGCTCAATATCGCATTCTACAGTGGGCGCTCTTAGTACAGTGGTCATACCTTGCTCTCCCCATGCATCATCCCATAGCGATCAGCAAGGCTTGCAAGCGGTCCCTCTTGTGGTGGCTCCACTCTCCGGATCTCCACAAAGGCCGCCCATTTTGTGCTTCTCCCCTCTCGCCACGGTGACCACGGACGCCTCCCGCCTCAGGTGGGGGCACTTTATGGGCGGACAGTCCAAGGCACGTGGAGCGATTCAGAGACCTTACTGCATATCAATGTTCTAGAGATGAGAGCAGTGCTCTTAGCGTTGCTAGCACTTCAGGACTTTCTTCCCTTGGGAACAATTGCGATTCAATCGGACAACATGTCTGTTGTCTGGTACATCAACAAGCAAGGGGGAACAAGGTCTTACCCTCTTTGTCGAGAGGCCATGAGAGTTTGGGAATGGGCAATCTCCACCAATCGCTTTCTAATAGCAACGCACATTCCGGTCGGTCCAACATCCTAGCGGACAAGCTCAGTCGCACCATTCTGACCCCTTACGAGTGGTCTCTCAATTGTCAAGTAGCGGAACGCATATTCGCACGGTGGGGAACCCCTTCATGCGATCTTTTTGCTTCTCCCTCAAACACCAAGTGCGACAGTTTTTCGCTCTAATACCTCCTCCGGAGGTACCCCAAGAGACGCTCTGGTGCATGCTTGGCCACCCGGTCTTCTGTATGCCTATCCACCCTTGCCTCTGATGCTGCAAGTTCTTCAGAAAGCCTCTCGGGTGGGTTGCAGAATGATTCTCATTGCTCCATTCTGGCCTCGACAGATCTGGTTCCCCTTCCTAAGGTCTCACTCGGTGAATCCTCCTTGGATTCTAGATCCCATCCCGGATCTGATATCCCATCCATCTTGCATTCCTACTCCGAACCTGGACAACCTGAAGCTGACCGCTTGGCTGCTCCAGTTCCACTCTTGATAAGGACTCGGTATTTCTTCACCTGTAAAGGCTATTTTGGTGGCGGCTCATAAACCATCCACTAGAAAGGTTTACGAAGCAAATGGAAACGTTTCTCTGTGTGGGCGGGCGGCAAGGCCTGAATCCCTTCACGGTTCCTCTCCCTTTAGTGCTTGACTTTCTAACCACTCTCTTTAACGATGGTGCCAGCAGTTCCACAGTCAAAGTTCAACTGGCGGCAATTTCTCACTATCACATTGGCCATGACTCTAATCCTCTTATGTCAGCCAAATTGTGTAAAATATTTCTTAAAGGTACTTTTCTTCTCAGGTCCCCTATAAAACAAGCAGTTCCTCCTTGGGACCTTTCTTTGGTCCTACAGGCCTTGACCGCTCCTCCTTTCGAGCCAGCGGCTACGGTGGATCTCAAATTCTTGTCATACAAGACAGCCTTTTTGGTAGCCATTACATCAGCCAAGAGAGTTTCTGAACTTCAAGCTTTATCAGCTAAACCTCCTTACTTGGTATTTCATCCGGACCGTGTCTCCCTCAGGACCAACCCGTCCTTTCTTCCTAAAATCGCTTCTGAAGCAAACATCAATCAATCCATTAACCTCCCTGTTTTCTTCCTAAATATGAAAACAAAGGTGAATATAAGCTACATTCACTAGATGTTCACAGGCAACTTAGATTTTATCTGAACAGGACAGCTGGTCATAGGCAATCCGACCAGCTGTTTATTTCCTTTGCAAAATTCAATTTGGGCAAGCCAATCTCTAAAGTTTCTCTGTCCCGCTGGATTTCACAGTGCATTTTATTGGCTTATCAAGCTTCAGGAAGGCCCGCACGGGAGGTGTTCATGCCCATTCAACCCGGTCAGTATCTACCTCGGCAGCCTTCAAGGCTAGGATTCCTCTAGATGATATTTGTGCAGCAGCCACGTGGGCTTCATCTCATACATTTATTTCCCACTATAAGTTGGATCTTGCATCTAGGGGTAGAGCATCCTTTGGCTCCGGTGCTCGGAACATCCTTCCATGATGGCGCCCAAGATTCAGGTAGCTGGGGACTCTGTCCCACAGGTTGCAGACAAATGAATATCCTACTTCAGATTTAGAAGTTATGTACTCACCATAACGCGTTCCATCTGAGTAGGTGTATTCATTTGTCTGCAACCATCCCGCCCTCCTATCCCCTGGCCTTTCAGTTTCCTGCACATTCCATATTACCCTTTTTAGGGTATTGTTGCTTTGGCAAACTCGATCTGAGGTCATGAGGTTAGAGCAGGGCATTATGGGTGAGGGAGGAGCTGAGAGCTTGGATCCATAGCTGGAAAACCATGCCGGTTCGGATCCGATATCGGATCCATAACCCACAGGTTGCAGACAAATCAATACACCTACTCAGATGGAGCGTTATGGTGAGTACATAACTTCTAATTTCATACTCATCATGTGTCAAATTATAAAATCTATCCTTTGATCCTTGTTCATATAATTTATATAATTCTTTCTCACACACATTAGAGAAAGCATTACTGGACAGTTTCTTGGTATGAAATTACTCATGTTTTACATCTTTGAATGTTCGAACCTGAGGAATCCTTAAAAATATACTTAAGACTTAGATTCCTCATGAATAATCTTAAATTAGTGAGTGCTTCTACTACAGTGTCCACATTTGATGGAATATACTGAGGTCATTTATTAAGAACTGCAATCTCTATGTGGACAACTTCTCATTTGATAAATTAATAACGGCATTATTATTTAATGTTTTTGACATGTTCAGCGGCTGCGAGTCTGTGGCCTGTTGTATTTCAACCCTGCTCTGTCACCTCCTCTCTTCTTAAATCGGCTCTCTCAAGCTGTCTGTGCTGCCTGTCTCTACACATTCTGATAAACGAGGTAGTAACTGTAGAGCCAATTGCCAGAAATCCTCCCCGGTGTTAAGATTCTCATTTACCAGTGAGGGAAGTGGAGTTTGAGTATTAACAAACATCGGAGTTACATTAGAGTCAGTAGCATCAGATGTTTGTACTACAGAACTAGCTAATCACACGGAAGCATTATTTCAGCGCCGTAGAATTCCACAAGTGAAAACTTATCTAAAGCATATAAAGACTTCTTTTGTGGAGCAGTCTCTTTCCTCGAGAACATTTAGGCCATGTAAAAAATGTTACCTGTTATAAAGTCATTAATATCTCTGAGGAGTTTGCGCTTTGTTAACTTTATAAGTGCTGTTCATAACTGACCATCTCTGATACTGAGATCTGCTTTTTGGATGTGAAATTAGTTAAGTTGCGTGATAATATAACTACTAGCATATACAAGAAAGATGTTCAAATGAACAGATACACACATTGACGCAGCATGCATGCTCCCCACATTTTTAGAGGTATATCCCGAAGTAACTTGTTAAGACTGAGTAGACTGAATACTAATGAAGATATGTGCATTGACCAAATGGATGAGATGATGAAAGAATTTTTAGAAAGAGATTTTGATGGGGAATTCTTGGAGGGCATAAAATCGGAAGTTATGAGAGTGAGGAGTGGTTCAGCCAGACCTTGTTTTGGCAGAGTAGATCCACAGTTTAATGAACCAGCACATAGAAAGGAACAGAATTACTTGAGATATACTACTACTTGCAATCTGAGAAGGAACAGAGTAAAGAACATTATATCTAAAACTGAAGTATTCTTGAAACTATGCCAAAACTAAAGGCCATTGTTTGCTCAAAATCTAGTTTTGCATACAGGAATTGTCCCAGTCTTAGGAAGCATTTATGTTATAAGGATTTATCTTATGATATAACCAAAACTAAATTTAAGACCAATAAACTAGGGACTTTCCCCTGTTATAACCTGTGTAAGTTGTAAATATATTATGACTGAGGATAACGTCATACATCCTAAGACAAATAGAAAGCTTACATTTGGGTGTTGCGTTACTTGCAATACTGTAAATATTGTTTGTTTGGCTACGTGCACTGTCTGCCCCACATTTTATGTGGGCAAAAGTACATGTAAGCTTAAAGATCATATTATTGAACATACTTCTGAAATACGAAGATACGGTACAACCAATGCTTTGGCTAAACGCACATTAGAGAAAGGGAAAAACCTATGAATTTAAATTTAGGGTCATACAGACTATTTTGAAAAGTATTAGAGGCGGAGACCTGAATAATAAAGTAGAGGTCTCTTAATATAATTAGATTACACGTTTGTCAACTGATTTTGAAGCAGGGATTAATGCAAAAGTTAGCATAAAACCTATACTTAAAAAGAAACAGAGTAGTTATGCTAACAGTTATATTGTTTATTATTATTTTTTCTTGTTTTATACAAGTACTTTACATGATCTTTTTATAATATATTTTTTATATTATCTGCACAGACTTGTATGCATTTGATATTATTTTTCAAATGGGTTATATGCTTTTTTTTAAATGCATTTTTATATCTTTAAAATGCATTTTCATTTGTTTTTGAAGTAGTACGCCAGATGATTAATACTATTGGTGGCTGTGTTATGTGATTTTATTAATTGGGTATATATTGTAGTCTTTTACACTGATCATTGGCTTATTATCACACTGAAGATGGGTAGTTGTACCCAAACGCTTTGTAGATTATTAAAATATCTTTGTTTTGACCAAGCTTTTCCAGAGTCTGCATTTTTGGTTAATATTTAGAAAACTCCCTGAAGGAGAAAACCTGTTGTTGGTTGTTATAGGCCTGGTCGACCTGCGTGTTTGTCTTTTCTGTTAAAGTTTTCTAAATATTGACAGAAAACCAGATGCAATGACGCTCAACTTATTTGCTCAAGAATTCTGAGCAAAGCTAAAAATAATACTGATTCAAAATCAGGAACATGTTTTAAATGTTACTCATTCACTTTCAAAGTTAATAGAGCAACACACTTTACATTGACATGCATGTTTTTGACAATAAGAGGTATAAAACTCTGATCTCTGGATTTATTGGCTATCTGTAATCCTAAATAATTTACCAGAAAATCATACTTTTTACAAGGGACAGAGCGAAATTATGAGGCAAAATAATGGATGCTCTGTGAAATCAGGGACAGTGACAAGTGTACATTACTTGTACAGTGCATTGCTATTTGCTGAAATAAGTGTAAAACTGTTATTGCTGTGGTGTGTGTGTGTGTGTGTGTGTGTGTGTGTGTGTGTGTGTGTGTGTACGCATCTGTGATTTTTTTTTTTTTTTTATCGTGGAACACACCCAGTAATGCCGGGAGTGATACGTCACTCTTTTGGGTAACAGAAAAAAATGTAGTTAACAGATAATTATATTTCAAATGTTAGGCATAAAATATATTAGAAAACATTCAGACACTTAGAGCTTCTAGGTGTCAGGTGGCTCCCACTCCCCAAACTATATAAATGGATTTTGATGTGGACTTTGTGGTGGCCTCTGCCCTCAACTGAACCCATTCTAAAACCAGCCCTGCTGAGATGTGTGTGTGTACTGAAGGTTGTTGTAAATTTTGTCAGGGCTCGGGATTGTGTGGTCGTTGCTTCTTTAATTTTCATCAATCATATACTCAAACATTAGAGGTGTGCACAGGAGGTCATTATAGCTTGTGATGTTCTTCATCTCACATTGCTGCAGTCCTTACACTCGGGTATAGCGCTGTCCTCGGTCGGCCCGAATACCAAAGTATATGGCTGACGCCGGTCATGGCGCATTAAACTGACGCCAGGACGTCAGGGTATAAATGCGCATGACCGACGTCATATCCTCAGTCTTTTTTGCCGCGTGGTCCGATGCAGAAGCAAA
Source organism: Protopterus annectens (assembly GCF_019279795.1). Taxonomy (NCBI): domain Eukaryota; kingdom Metazoa; phylum Chordata; order Ceratodontiformes; family Protopteridae; genus Protopterus; species Protopterus annectens. The sequence continues at coordinate 1,491,513,080 of NC_056745.1, read as the reverse complement.
TTTGCGAGTGCAGGTTGGCGTCCTGAGATTTTCCGAAACCGGAGTTTCAGACCGAATCCAAGTTGGCTAAGTACCCCGTTGGGGAATATTTTGGTTTTTTCTTGCCTCAGTATTTTACCGGATGTCAGAAAAAGTAAATAACTGTATTTCTTGCGGGAAACAGATACCACATAGGGACTACCACAGCTTGTGTATACCGTGTTTAGGGCCTGAGCACGACGTTGTTGGGTGTTCCTCTTGCGCTAGATTTAACAAACGTACCATAAAGAGGAGATTAGACTGCGCTAGGTTAGTCTTCGGGAAGCGGTGCAATTACAAAATGCCGTCGGATGCTCCGACGACCGCTACCTCGAAGAAGCGCAAGGACAAAACACCTAGGCCTAGGTTAGAGGCACCAGCCGACCCGGCCGTCGGTTCTTTAGAGGGCACGGTTGTGCCAGAGGCCCAAACAGAAGTTTCCCTAGAGTCCCAGGGGGAGACTTTGTTGTTACAGGATGTGTCTTCACAGGAGGTAGGCCAGGCTGAAGGGGCTTCTCAGGTAGCTGTTCTCCCCTCTCTGCCTAAGGTGGTTAGGCCTTCCCCTACTGTTACAAAGGCTTCTTCCAAGAGTAGGCCAGGTTCAGCTGTAGCATGTGCTCCTCCTAGTACTTCAGGCCCTGTGCCCAAGAGACATATGCTTAAGATGGCTGAAGATTTAATTACTATGATTAGGGGTTCTATGCCCCCTCCTGACAAAAGGCCTAGGGTGGATCCTGAATTTGGGAATTTTGAACAGGATTCTGATATTTCTGAGTCTTCGGCTGAGGATTTACAGGAGTTTTCTCATTATTCTGACTCTGATGTGGATGACTCCACCCTTCTGCTTCTCCTCCTGAGGATTTTTCATTCTCAGAGACTCTCCATGCCATGAGGGAGCATTTTAAATGGGAAGGTCAGGATTTCTCTGATTCCAGGAAAAGACTTAGGGAATTTTTGTTTCTACCTCAGCATAGGCCTTTAGCTATACCCCCTGTTCTTTCCGTGGTGGAAGATGTTTTTGCAGAGGCTTCCCTTAACCCTGATTCTCTACCTCCCGCTCCTGTTAAACCGGACAGATACTATAGGGTGCCTGAAGCTCACAAGTATCTTTTTAAAAGCCCTAGGGCAGATCCAGAGACAGTTACTCAGGGGCCTAAAGGGGTTAAGGCTTCTGTGGCTAAAAATCCAGTTCCTCAGGACAAAGAGGCAAGAGCTTTAGACAGATGGGGTAAGAAAGTGTATACTTCTTCAACTTTAGCCATGAGGGCTTTAAATTGTCAATTCCACATGCTGAGATATCAAATCTATCTCCTTTCACAGTTAAAGTCTAAGGTAGATGCTCTGGCAGAAGGTATTGAATGTAAGGAGTTACAAGATCTGGTACATGTGTCTGAACAGGTGGGTAAGCATTCCTTACAATGTGGTTTTGATGCTGTACAGGCCTCTTCCAGGGTGGCTGCCACTGGTACTGTCCTTCGCAGGCACGCCTGGTTACGGGATCAGAATTTAGCTGAGCATGTTAAGTCAAGGATCTTGGATGCCCGTATACAATCTGATGTGTTGTTTGGTTCGCCTGTTGAAGCAGTTTTAAAGAAAATGGAGGACAAAGCTAAATCTATGCACACTGTTAAAGATTTTTTACAGGTTCAACCACCAAAGTTTAGCAGAAACTGGCCAAGCAAGGCGTGGACATACCCTTCTTATGATTCCCAGTCTAGGGGTAGGTCTAGGCGTGCTAGGGGCAGAGCTCAGGGTTCCTTTAGATCCAGGACAGGGGGCTCACCTGCACAGTCTTCAGGGGAGGGCAGGGGTCAGCCCTTTCATAGACAGACACAATGACCTACCTTTTCAACTGCCAGAACCTCCACGTCTCGCAGCACCTTTAGGAGGAAGACTGACACTTTTCAAAGAGAACTGGAGTTTAATTACCCAAGACAGATGGGTATTGGATATCATTCACCACGGTTACAGGTTTTATTTCCATACCTTACCACCGTTCAAGGGCATGCCAGATATTCCGCCCCAACACAAATTGGAAGCTCACAGACAAATATCCATATTGACACAGATAGGGGCCATACAACCGGTGCCTATGGCAGAAAGGGGCCTAGGATTTTACTCTCGCCTATTCCTAGTACCAAAAAAGGGGGAACACGTGGAGACCAATTCTGGATTTGTCTATCCTCAACACCTTTCTGGACATCCCCAAGTTCAAGATGCTGACATTGCAACAGCTTTTACCCCTCCTGGGCAAGGATCACTGGATGGTAACTTTGGATCTCCAAGAGGCTTACTTTCATGTCCCCATCGCTCTAAGCTGCAGGAAGTATCTGCGTTTTCGAGCTGGAGATTCACACTATCAATTCTCTGCATTGCCCTTTGGCTTATCCACTGCACCCAGAGTATTCACAAAGGTCCTGGCTCCAGTGATAGCTTTCTTCAGACGGAAAGGAATACAGATCTACCCTTATTTGGACGATTGCCTGATTCTGGCTCAGGGCAAGGACGAACTTCTACAGCATTTAAAGTATGTGATAACAGTGCTAAGATGCCTAGGGTATTCTGTGAACGAAACAAAGTCCAGTCTAGTACCCTCTCAGGACATGTGCTTTCTGGGTGTGAGACTGAATACAGCAGCCCAGATGGCCTTCTTAACCCCGGACAAACAAAAGAATCTTTCCCTTTACTTCCAACAACTATCACATCAGTCCGGGCTGACTGCAAGGACAGTCCTTCAAGCCTTAGGGTTCATGGCATCTTGTATTCTGGTGCTTCCCAATGCCAAACTGCATATGAGGAAGCTACAATGGTATCTCAAGAATCTATGGACACAGCACTGCCACGATCTGGACACTGTCATTCCAATAATACCTTGCATCCAAAAGGAATTCTTGTGGTGGGCTCAGCAATGTCACCTAAACAAGGGACTTTCTGTGACCCGGCCGGAGGCAAGTCAGATTCTAACAACAGATGCCTCAGACAAAGCTTGGGGGGCTCATCTCAATGGAAAATGGATACAGGACAAGTGGCCTGCCAGACTACAACATCTACATATCAACCTAAAGGAGATGTTAGCAGTCCAGTTTGCATTAACAGCTTTCAAGGAATTACTTCTTTACGGGACAGGTGTTGATTCTAACAGACAACACAACTGTCATGTGGTACATCAACAAGCAAGGGGGTACACATTCTTACCCTCTATGCAGACAAGCAATGATTCTATGGGAAACGGCTCTCAGTCTACAACTGGATCTTCAGGCAAGGTTTCTGCCGGGGGTGCAGAACTCCTTAGCAGATGTGTTAAGCAGGCAAATCATGGATCCCCACGAGTGGAAACTGGATCCTCAGGTATTTCAGCAATTAACAGTGTCATGGGGAACACCAGACATAGATCTGTTCGCTTCTCCTCTAAACCACCAGCTGCCAAAGTTTTGCACAAAAAGGATACACCAGGCAGCTTGGAAAACGGATGCTCTTTCTTTCAGTTGGAGAAATCTTCATGTATATGCCTTTCCACCACTTCCTCTACTTCTAAAGGTTCTGCTAAAGGTAAGCCAGGACAAACCAAGAATGATCCTGATAGCTCCAGATTGGCCCCGACAGCATTGGTACCCACTACTGAGAAATTTAATAAGGAAACCACCGTGGGCCCTGCCTTTAATTCCTCAACTGTTGTCTCAAAAGGACGGTCATTTACTCAATGTCAAGCTTCACTCTCTTCATCTCACAGCATGGCATATCCTGTTTTAGCTCATAGCAGGGCTCAACTTCCTCAACAAGTTTTGAATGTGATTATGGAAGCTAGGAGACCTAGTACAAGGAAAGTGTATGCGGACAAGTGGAAGAGATTTTGCTTTGGAGTGCAGCAAAGGGTGTGGATGTTTCTGAGCCTGATTTAAGTGTGGCTCTTCTATATCTTACTGAACTATTGGACAAGGGTTTGTCCTTCTCTTCCATTAAAATTCATGCTGCAGCAATTTCAGCTCACTATGACTGTGATCCACCTTTGTTTTCTCATTCCTTGTTCAAGCAATTTCTCAGAGGAGCAAAGAACATAAGACCTCCACGAAGAGCTCCTACTCCAGCTTGGGACCTCAATTATGTGTTGGAAAAGCTCACTCTGCCACCTTTTGAGCCTGCAGCTACGGCTGAGTTAAAATATTTGTCATGGAAGACTGCTTTTTTGTTGGCCATTACCTCTGCAAGAAGGGTTTCTGAATTGCAGGCCCTTATGGCTGTTGAGCCTTTCTTGATCTTCCATAAGGATAGGGTATCTTTACGCACTAACCCTTCCTTTATGCCTAAGGTGGTCTCAAGTGTGTCTTTAAACCAGTCTATTCATTTACCTACCTTTTATGCAGACCCACAAAACAAGGGGGAAAAGATCTTGCATACTTTGGACGTGCACAGACAGTTACGCTACTACTTAGATAGGACTAAGGGTTTCAGGCAGTCGCAACAGTTGTTTGTTTCTTTTGCTTTAGGTACTCAGGGCAAGCCTGTGTCAAAGCAAACTCTTTCTAAATGGATTGGGTTTTGCATTTCTTTTTGTTATTCTCAGCATGGCAAGCAGATCCCAACAGGGATCAGACCTCATTCCACTAGGGCTACTGCCACCTCTACAGCCTTTCTAAGGGAGTGTCAACTAAGGACATTTTGGAGGCAGCTACTTGGAGTTCAGTACATACTTTCTCTAAGCACTACCACCTTCCTCTCTACTCTAAATCTAGGGCTGGGTTTGCCACTGCTATTCTACAGGGCATTTTGACAGCTCCTGCTTCTATTTGATTTGCCATCCTCCCTTACCTCTGCTTTGGGAATCTACCCAAGTGTAAGGACTGCAGCAATGTGAGATGAAGAACATAGTACAGTTTTGTACCTACCATAAATGTAGATGTTCGAAGATCCACATTGCTGCAGTCCAATTTACCCGCCCTCCGTCCCCTCTGTGTTTAGGGGTGGTTGTGTGGTTAGGTTAGTACTTTATTACATAATTGTTAGAAGTTGTACATAGTTTGGGTGTGGGGGTGTTTAGTGTTTGGTAATTTTTTGATTTTACCCTGTTTAGGGTCTTCTGACATCTGGGGCAAGAAAAGACTGAGGATATGACGTCGGTCATGCGCATTTATACCCTGACGTCCTGGCGTCAGTTTAATGCGCCATGACCGGCGTCAGCCATATACTTTGGTATTCGGGCCGACCGAGGACAGCGCTATACCCGAGTGTAAGGACTGCAGCAATGTGGATCTTCGAACATCTACATTTATGGTAGGTACAAAACTGTACTTTTAGGCTAGTGACAGTGTGTTCATTGTTTCTTTTACTTATCTCACAAACCTCAGAGGTGTACAAAAAAGTGTCCTATAGCTTGTGTAGGGGCAGTGTACTGGCTGGGAGCAACAAAGTGGAATACATTACTGTAATAATTTTTTCACTTTCCTCACAATCCCACATCAGGCACGTATATGGATGGCTGCCTTTGGAGTTAGGTGCTATGTGTATGTATGACAGAAGCAATTTGACATACATGACTTCTGACATTTCAACCTTTGTTTTCATCCAGTTTAACAACAGAGGGATACTCCGGCATGGACTTATTTTTTTTATTTTTTTTGAGGGGGGCATGAAGGCAGTCAGTATTCTATATAGGATACGTATATCTTCACAACAATTGGCTCGTTTATTACAAGCTACTATTTTGTCAGCCTCAAGTCTTGGGCACAATTTATTTCTTCCTTGAAAGAACAAATAAAACCAAAACTCTTTTCTTACTCATGATTTTTGTTGGGCCACAGTTGGGTTAAAATGTGGAGGAAATGGTCAAAAATGCACCCCAGACCATCTGTAACACAAAGACTTCTGGGGGGCCCTGCCATAATTGGGTTTACTGTGCTGTCTTGGTCAGAAAATGTGTGTTTAAAGATGCAAGGAAAACTAAAGCTGAACTACAATGAATTTCTTTCCTTAATCATAAGTTCTGTTCAAGCCATCATTGGATGAAAAGGATAAAAATATTGTTGAAAAAGAAAAAAACTGCATTTCAGAGCATATAGAAAAGTTATGGCTTCCTGAAAAGTTTAAATCAATCTGAGAAAAGGAAGAAAAAAGTAATGTGCATTGTGTGGAGAGCCAAGACGGGGGAAATGGAGGGAAGCATTAGAGGGTGTGTGCATGCACACGTGTGTGTGTGTGTGTGTGGGGGGGGGGGTAAAAGAGTAGGCAGTGCTTATGGTGCTTCTGCCAATAAGGACGACTGCAATTAGGGATATAGACAACCGGCAAGAAGGGGGGTGGAATTTGTTGGAGAAAACTGGCAAAGGAACCGAGGTACTGGAAGTGAATAACTAGAGAGGGAAGGTGATCGAATGGGAAGACGCCAAGATCCTATTTGAACTGCAGGTTACAGATTGCCTTCTCTGTCAAGGACTGATAACAGTATAAGCAAAGAAAAAGAAATGGGGGGGGTCCAAATGAAAGACCAACACTGGTAGAGTTTTTAGTAGAATGTAGAACAGAAGCTGCCATTAAAAAGGAATAATTAGTAGAGCATATAAAATATTGCATGATAATTCTAAGAATCAATCATAGGAGGTTAGAAAGGATTGGGAAGAGAGACTGGATAAGCAATTCACAAAGAAGCAACATGAGGATATATGTATGCCTCTGAAATATGCAACAAAATCTAGAAAATTTAGGATTTTTGCTTGGAAATGTTTACATAGATATTTTTATACCCCAAGTAGACCCCAGAGATTTTTTCCTCAGGTAGATAGCAAATGTGGGAGGTGTGACAGGGAAGAAAGAGGTAATTAGGAACATGTCTTCTGGGAGTGCATTGAGTTGGTAGACATTAAGGTTCCTTGTGGGATGCACTGTTGGAGATTCTGGGTGGGCAAGTTGGTGTGACAAGAGAGATGATTTTTCTGAGCTATGGTACAGAATCGGAACTGCCTAGACATGGTAAGGACTTGCTGTGTCCAATTATGGTGGCTGCCAAAAAAGCAATTAATAGAAAATGGAAACCAAAATCTAAACCAAAATCTAAACCAACTATACTAGAAGTATTGAATATAGTAATGGAGATAAAACTGGAAATAAGATCTTTTAGAAAAGGGTAGAAGCAAACTACATGGGAGAAATGGAAATTGTGGGACCAATACATACAGGGGAGGAATGAGGTTTAAAAGAAGGCAAGACTTAAATGAGCTGTGGAATGTTTGACTGACAATGACTGGATAGATTATAAGTGGTGCATAATGTTTGCAATTGGGAGTATTTCAGTATGGTTTGTGATTGCAGACAGAATGAAGGGTAAGAAGTGGCAACCCATATTCAAGTTTGGGAAGGACATTTTGTACAGTGGGTGAGAGACCATGTGAGATTCTATAGTAGAGCTTTAATTGTGCGAGAACCATTTTAGTGATGTTCAGTCTGGACAGAGAAAGAAAGTGTTGGATATAGAGCAAGTCCTAAATATTTATATTCTGGTGCAAGTGTAATGATATTCTTTTAATTATCAGTGGTGTAATGCTATTAAGTTGTGTTACTTTATGCAGAATTGCAAGGAACATTATACTAATTTTGTATGGTTAATCAAACATTTGTGAAACTTAAGCCCAGTGGCAAATTGAGAGAATGATTGTTGTAGCTGAGTTTGTGGGGTGTTTAGACATTTGTTGGATTCTAATAAGAGGATGTCCTCTGAGTATAAGGAGAGATCTAATTTAGATAGGCCTTCAGTAAGGTTGTTAATAAATGAAAACTGTTGGGGTCCCAATATAGAGTCTTGGGGGAACTCCAGTTTTTACTGTATTTGTAGAGGAGAGAATACATTTTTTCTTGGTTCAACTTGAAAGGTTCTAGCCAACATATAATGTTGGACCCATGAAACAGTAATCTGTCCAAAGCTGAATTCTTTCAGTTTGGCTACAAGTAGGCCGTAGTTTACTATTTCAGGTGCCCGGATCATGTTTACAAGTATTCCATCTGTTGTTAGGCCATTATTGGTGTTACTGTAAATGGTATCAGTTGCAGTCAGTATTACAGTTTGTTTGTGTCTTTCGGCTTTTCCCAGTTAGGGGTCGCCACAGCAGAACTACGGTCCGCTAATAATTGGTAGTGGATTTTTACGTACCGGGTTACCAGCCCTGACGCACAACCTTCAACAAAGGCACGCCCCATTCACGTATACCTCCACACACAAGACGCTCTAGCTGAGAATCGAACGGGACAACGTCTTGCTATGAGGTGACAATGCTATCGCAGCACCACCACCGCAGCTCGCAGTCAGTATTACAGTACAAGTGCTAAAAGCGTTTCTGAAGCCATGTTGTTTCTCAAATTACAGACCATATATATTTAAATGCTTGTAAAGTTGGTTGTACAGCATCTTCTGAAGATTTCTTACAAGTGGGCATAGAGTGGATATGGGTGGTGGGTAGTCCTTCATATGGTTTTGGGTGCTGTTACTTTAGGGAGTGGGATAATTATGGAATGCTTTAATGCCAGGGGTGGGATAATTATGGAATGCTTTAATGCCAGGGGTACTATTCCATGTACTAAGAGACAGATTGTAAATGTAGCAAAGAGGCTTGACAGTTTTGTCAGTTGCTTTTCTGAGAAAAGTAGGGTGGATTTGTTTTAAAGGTAATGAAATCTATTTAGAAATAAAACAAGTTTTGTAGAAAAAGATGTAAACAAACAAATTGGAGTCTAGTAATATTATGTAACACAGACTATAAAATTGTAATAAAGGGTTGAAGGTGTTATAAATAAATTATTACTGGAAAGGGTTTTGGTATTAAAAGGAAGGAATGTGAAAATGTACTGATAATTATGTAGGAGGTAATGTGTAGTATAAGTAAAGGGGGGGGGTTTGATTTGATGGAAGATTATTTATTTAAGTAAACTTTGTTGACCATGTGGGTGGGCTGGTCCTCAGACTGTCTTCAGCCATTGCCTATGTCAGCCAGGTAGAAACTTTACTTACAGTTACTGTTTTTTTATTCCATACAGTAAGTTTGACATAAAGTACACCTTGATACGGAGTATTTCAGGGGTAGTTTAGAAAGACTACTCTGTAATAAACACTTGGGGGTTAAACAATAAACTGAAACAGTTATTGTATGTATGTATGTGTTTGTATATATATATATATATATATATATATATATATATATATATATATATATATATAGAGAGAGAGAGAGAGAGATAGAAATAAGGGTCTACTGCTTTTGGTCGAATTACATTTAGTCAAAAATAATTTCAGACAGCCCATTTCACCCAAAGCTCATTTGATTGAAAGCCCATTTGGTCAAAAATGGAATATAGCCCCTGCCCCACTGCAGTGCAACCCTGTAGTGAGAATTTAAAGTTAGGGAGGTGTGGGGGGCATAACCCCCACATTTTGCAACTAGTTTTTACTGACATTATATGTTTCAGTGTATTTTTAATGGATACACAAGCATACCATAGTGAATACACTGCAGTTATGTGCTGGGATATGCCCCACACACCCCCAACTTTATATTCTCACTCCAGGGTCGCACTGCAGTGGGGCAGGTGCTCTACTCCATTTTCGACCAAATGGGTTTTCAATTAAATGCATTGCATATATATGTGTGTGTGTGTGTGTGTGTGTGTGTGTAACAAACATGAAATAATAAAGTTAAATTTCATAGAATGAAAACAAATAATGAATGTGTACAACAGTGGTCTCACAATCTTGGAGACCTCTTGGGTAAGTTGCAGAGCTGTAGTAGTGATATCTTTCATGGCTACACCAATCATTTTACAGACTAGTAAAAATTGGCAGGGGAGCATCACTTACAAATAAATCTAATGCTGTTCCAGGCAGTCATGCTTCCAGGAAAGGACCTTTAAATCCTAGCAATAGAACAGAGCAAGAACTGAATCAAACAGAAAAGTTAATTCACTGTAAAGCAGTCAGAGCCAAAAGAATGGATGAATAATGCAGTATCTGTTGTAAAGAAAGGCTGTTTGCATTTGTGTTGATCCATAAGATCTGAATAAAAAGATTAAAAGAAAGCATTATTCATTGTTTATGTATGAAGGTGTGGTCTCAGCTATGCCACATCTCAAGTTATTTTAGTGCTTGTTATAGGCCAGGACTTCTAGCAGGTAAAGCTAGATGAAGAATGCTTCAAATTCTGTGGATTTAATATGCTATTTGGAAAGTGCAGGTTCCATACACTTCTGTTTGATATTTTAAATGTCGCAGAGGTATTCAAAAAAATCTATTGCACAGGTAATTTAAAGACTTAAAAGATGTTGTAAACATCTGTTCTTCCTACTGAGTAACATTTCAAAACAACACTTCAGGTGAAACTGGGGCTAAAGCAAAATATCAGACTGGCATTGAACATCTGTAAATGTATGGATGCAGTTTCCATCTGTGCAAGGCTACATTTCTGTCCCCATCTGAGATTTCATTATGAAACTTTCAGGGAGTAACAGGGTGATCAGGTATAAACCCCTAAAGATTCCTATCCTATGATTAGCTCTTTTAGTGCAGTCTTAAACTGAATTTGACTGCACCATATTAGTTGCTCAAATAGGTGATATTTTTCAAACAAAATAAATATGCATATATATATATATATATATGTATATATATATGTATATATATGTATGTATGTATATATGTATGTATATATATATATATATATATATATATATATATATATATGTATATATATATATATATATATATATATATATATGTATATATATATATATATATATTTTTTTTTTTTGTTTATGTTTTTGATGTAATTACAACTCAGTAAAGAAGCATTTTTTGGCCTTATTGCATGCATTGAGCAGAGGTTCAGGAAAAAAAAAAGTATGATGCAACATATCAGATTGTGGCAATAAAGGTATATGAACTTAAGCCACTAGCTCCTCTCTGTGAAAGACTTTTCTATGAGATTCAGAAACAAATACCGCAGTCTGTTGGGCAAAATTGTGCAAAGAGCAGTGTCATACAGGGGTTTTCTGATTTGGACGCACAAGTAATGTGGTTTCACAAGTAGGTAAAATTATGCAGTCTGCATCATATACCATTGACCATATAACAGTATAGAGATGATCAGCATTTTGTTAATGAGACCCACTGCACAAATGAAGGTAAAACAGTATGATAAATTCATTTCAGAAATGTATAAAAACCTGTGTGATCAGTTGGAGCAATGATTGAGTTTATACAAGTAAATTTCATGGTGAATAGGGAGAGAGACAGAAATGTATAAAAACCTGTGTGATCAGTTGGAGCAGTGATTGAGTTTATACAAGTAAATTTCATGGTGAATAGGGAGAGAGACAGAAATGTATAAAAACCTGTGTGATCAGTTGGAGCAGTGATTGAGTTTATACAAGTAAATTTCATGGTGAATAGGGAGAGAGAGACCACACTATGATGGTAGATGTAGCAGCAATACATATTAGAGGTTGCTGTCATAGCCACTGACCATGAGAAGGTTACACCATCACCCTCCATGTAACAAAATGAGCTGACAGCATACTGCACAGTAGTCATCAAATGCCAGGGGACACAGATTCTGTTGATGTGATTGCACTGTGTGTATGTATGTATATATGTGTGACCTTTGTTGTGGGACCTCAGATGGAAGGGATGCAGACTATGTACAGCCCTGGCTATAGATGCATAACCTCCAAGTAATGGCACTGGCACCAACACCCACTGTCAGAGATAATTATCCATGAGACACTGACTACCTGACCATGGCATGTCCCTTATCACAGCATCACCCATTTATTTGCAATTGACCATGCCTGGATTCACCAGGCAACTCCACCAGTGGATTGTAAGGAGGTAGTAGTACATGAATGTGACTTGTCCATCCTGTGGCATGTAGTAGCATTGGAGGCAGAAGAGCAACAGTCTTGGGAATGGCATTTGCCGTAGTGTGTAGAGGAAGTGAAGTCACCGAGGTACATGTCCAGTGCACCAGTTATGTAGGCCATGTATCTTGTTGCACAATACAGCTGTTACCTCTGACATTGCAGTAGTGGCATCTGAGTGTACCCGGATGACTGCCCTGCACATCTTTTGTGGCACCCATCTCAGAAAGTGACTGTAAGGCATAACAGTGACTTCCACCAGGCAGCTTCTCAAAGGCTCTAACCCCACATTCTGTGGATGCACCGATACCCACTACAGGTGCTTGGATGGAGGATGAGGGCTGTCCCTGAGTAGATGTGCTGGGCATTACATGTTGTTCCATAGGTTCTGGTAAGGTGGGGGCAGATTCTAAGTATCACTGATTGTGTATTGTAGTGTACCTTCCACGGCCACTGTTGACAACAGTTGCATTGTACACCCCCTGACTTTGCTACCTTATGTCCACATTCATTGTTAATGTCTGATGCAGCATTGACATCAGGCATCTCCTGTTACATAGTGTAGGATCCCATTCCAGTAGCACCAGTGAAAGGAGCCAAACACCAGTGTGTGACATTAGTAATAAGTGGCAACCCCACATTCTGTGATGTCCCAAGTTACTGATTATAGCCATGCAAGGAATGTAAAGCCATGTACCTTGCATGTTATGCTATCTTGTCTGCATCCCCGACGTGCCTTGAGAGATGGGAGTGTCGGGCATCCCTGAGCTTATGGCATAGGCATGCCCCTAAACTGTGCTACTGACACAAAGTGCATCACCAACAGTGATTTGCAGTGGTACATCCAGCTCGACTCAAACAGGTATGCCTTTGCCAGGTGTGAAAGGTCTTTCCATCTCTCCAGACAGAGACAACAGGAATTCCTCTGAGGACGTCAGGATGGACTGTGATGGTGGATCTTTCAACCCTGTCCATTTTAACCCTGTGCAGTAATTTCGGTCTTCTGCTGAGCATACAGCATCATGCCTGTGACCCTGCACCCAATGGACTGCAATGTTGTGGCCACTGACAGCATTCACTTCCACAACCAGCTAATGCCACACATGGTCATGAAAGGGCGGGTTGCTTTTATTCATTTGCAGTATCCAGCATCTGTGCTTATGGTGGGCCTGCATTAGCACTCTTACCTCTGCCTACAATAACTTCTCTAGATGCTTTCTATCTTTAGGCGCCATGTCACAGCCTGTAAATATGGACATACAGCTGTGGTCAGTAATTGGACTTCTCATGTACATAGCAACTGCTCTGATATGCACAGACCCATGTGATGGCTGCACCACCATTAGATAAAATGGTTTACTATCAAATGTTCGACACTGCCAAGGTCATGTCAAGCTGAGCGAACCCCAGATTTCAAAGGTTGGAATGTCTGATATTACTGGCTGTCCATACTCGCCCCCTTCCAGACCCATTTTAGTGCTTGATCCTGGGTCAGAACTGGTAGGGAGTTTCGACGTCTGAAATAGTTTTCAGGCTTGTCTGTATTTGGCATTCCAACATTCAGAGAAAGGTTTCAGTGAATACTGGACTCGACCTCAACAGCATCAGGCATTCAATAGTAAACCAGATACAGTTCATACCGTACCCTACTATTATAGGACTTGTTCCCGTAGTGTTCAGGTAGGGCAGTAGATTGAAGGTCCATAATGTAGCATGCATCCTGCCTGTAGATACATTTGACCTGTAAAGTATGGCCACCATTTGTTCCACATGTTAACAGTAGCCCAGTATCTATAAGCTGTGCTCCAGTTCCACCTCTTTTTGTCCACTGCATTCCATAGGTGGTACAAATGCACAGACTATGTGCATTGCAACACAGTCCTCCTCTGTCAGTACTACATAGTACTGGTCATTCTACACTTCACAAAGCCCACAAATGCTACCACCTCACATGGCCCACAGACACTACAAAGATGGATCACTGCTGCTCCCACTTCAGCCCCAGTCACAGGCATCCATCATTACAGCCCTACTTGTGCTCCTCGCACAGTTGTCTGTAGAAGGCTGTTGAGCACCCCTAAAACACATATCACAATTATTCAGTGCCCCCATTGGCATATGGCCTGTATCTCCTTGACCATTACATGTTGCACCCTCCTGTAGACTGTAGAGCACTGCAGAAATGTACTGTACTGTACTGCAGAGCACAGTCACATACCACTTAGTGCCCCCACCTCCATCAAGCATCAGGTACATATGGGATAAATTTCCTCCAACAACAAGGAAGTACTGCTAAGTACACGTTCTCCCCACTTTGTACTCTTTCTTGTACACTTACCAAAGCAGTCGTAGACTGACCTTTCCTCTCTTGAGAGAAATCTGTAATGTTCATTGCTTGCTTGATGTGCTATTCTAGCAAGTTTCTGTAGCTCTTTTGAGCATTGCAATGGTTGCAGCAGTTTTTATCATGCAGTTTTGATATGGCAACATTCATCCTGAAGAGGCAGTTTAATGTAATGTCTGCATTGCACATTTAATGACCTGTATACTAGGCTTGCCCTGTGCATAGAGACAAGTGTCTGCTGCTGAACTCATGTAAATGACTGTAAAGAGCTGTGACTGTCAGCAAGCAGTTTGACTCCAATGGCTGTGGCTTTATTAATCAGCCTTACTGCTTCTAGGAATGCTATTATCCAACCATACACAAGGATGTGGGGTGTATGGAGTTACATACATTTAGGCCAGCATGTTTCCACATCACAGCACTACCCTGGCAGACTGTTTAGTAACATGTGGCTATGTGATGGCTGCCTGTTCATAGGTGTATTCTAGGCTAATGACCACAAGGGCCTTTTTAAGCCTAGCCATGCATCCAAAATCTCTGACAAGTTCTGATACCCTTGATAAGTGCAAGGAGAAGTTTGGGAAATGAAACATTTACAGGATGTCTGTGTCGAGACATAGGTGCCAAACCAGGGATGAATTTCCTGTTCCCCATCCAGTTGTCGAAGTTGCACTTGAATTGGATTAGGGAGGAGCTCTGCTTCACATGGATGAGGAGCCTGTTCCAGAAATGGGGTAGTCTCTGGGATACATACCTATCTCTCCAGCAGGTCCTATTTATATCACAGGCAAGGTTTAAGTCTTTAGAATGGGTAATTCTGGTGCTGATTTGTGGATATGCAGAAGGTCCATCAGAGTGGGGTCTGGCTATGCCCTGTATGCCAGGCATAGATCCCCCCTGAAAAGCTTGTAGGAGACAGAATGCAGGGATAGGGCCTTGAGGTGGACTGCATAAGACATGTTACTTATGCCCTGTATTATTTTAGTGAACAACCTCTGTGAATATTCCATTTATTGGATATGCCTGGTTAGGTACATACCAAAGGGGGTATTGTACTCAGTGGTAGGTCTGACAAATGCCAAATACAGTGGAATAATGACTTTCTTGGACTTAGATGCCATACCTTTGTTTGTAAGTTGCACAACATAGAATAATTTCCTCATTAGTGTAGACACGTGTTGGTCAAAGGGTAGAATATTATCTATGTGTGACTAACTCCTTGACTACTGGGTCAGCTCTAAGAGGTGTGTTGTCAGTATGATAGTTACCATGGCTAGGATGACTTTCCAAAGTATACTGTTATACATTTCTTGGCATGTAGCTTTAGTCCATGGCTCTGATGCCAGTTGTTTGTCTCTGTCAGCCCCTCCTGGAGAACATTTGTGTCAGTGTGGAATTCAATGACAGCTCCTAATTTGCAATAATCTGCAAATTTAGTCAGCCAGAGACCACTGACAGTGGCCTTGACTTCAGATAAGTAAATGCCAAAAAGGAGCGGTCCAAGCACTGATCCGTGAGGGACTCCACTTGTGACTGACCTCTTTGTAGAGGTGGACTCCCTAATTCTAACTTCCTGGGTCCTGTCTGTGAGCCAGTTGGCTATCTACCGGGTGACATACAAGTTTGTACCTAACCTCTTGAGTTTGTCAACAATGCCCAACTGTGGTGTTGTGTCAAATGCCTTGGCCAGGTCAGTGTAGGCAGTGTGAACCATTTTTCCGTCATCCATTGCTTTGGTTACCTTCTCAAAGAAGTGAACTAGGTTGAGTAGGCATGATCTGCCCTTGACTAAACCAAATTGGGTTGGGTCCAGTGTTTGGAGGTTTACTATATCTCTCTTTATCATTTCCATGGTAATTCTTTCCATGACTTTATATGTAAAACTAGTGAGACTTATGGGTCTGTAGTTTCTATGGTCTATAGATGGCCCACCTTTGTGCAGAAGGATGACTGTTGCTGTTCTCCATTCATGAGGCATGAAGCCTGTTTGGAGGCTACAGTTAAATAGTAATTCCAGAGGCCCTGGTAGGTCATGTTTCATGCTGTTAAGAAAGCATCCTGGAATATTGTCTGGACCCATTGATGCACTGTTCTTGGTTTTAGAGAGACAGCATTAAGGACCTTTTCTCTAGTGATAGTATGGGGAGTTATATTTGGTGGTATTTCCTGAGAGAAGGTTGAGGGGGAGAGAGGGGTAAAGTCGGAGTTGAATTTATCAGCCAGGAGGTTTGCTATATTTTCTGGCTCAGTATAGGTGGCTTCATTTACAGTGAGTTCTACACACAATTGTGTATTGCCTTTGAGGTTGCGGACATAACTAAAGAATGCTTTGTGGTTGTCCTTGGTCTAGGCCAAACATACCTCACATTAGGCTTTGTTAGACTTTATTTGTCCTCCGAGTTGTTTGTTTAATTTGATGAGAGTGCTTTTATCCTGCTGGGTGCTGCACCTCTTAATTTTTACCATGACTTTCTTCCGCCTGTTATACAGCCTATTGATTTTCTGATTCCACCAGAGGGGCTTGTTTTTTGAGTTAGGTCTGTACTTCTTCCTGGTGGGTACAGCTGCCTCTATGCAGCTATTACCAAGCTTGTACAGGGTTTCTGTGAAAAGTTTGGCATAGGCAGCAGTGTTCTCAAGGTTTATGGGATCTTGGAAATTTTCCCAGGTTTTCACTTAATAGCAGGATGTTAGCCTTAGAATAGTTCCTGAATATTCCAGGCTTACCTGGGGTCCAAGTTTTAGTTTTACTTCAAAGGAGACCATTTGGTGGCCTGACCTTACCAGGGACGGCATTACAGTAGGGGGTGTGCAGCAGTAACCCATATTAGTGAGGACCAGATCCAATATGGTTGCACCCCTGGTTGGTGTATTGACTATCTGTTCCAGGGAGTTTGTGTTTACAAAATCCAGGAATCTCTGTGCCTGTACGTTTGGTGTCATACATGACTCCCAGTTAATGGTGAGATAATTAAAGTCACACACGAATATTGTATTTCGTTGGATGTTTAGTGTTTCTAATAAGTTTAAACATATGGTATGGGTTTCCTAGGTCATAGAAGGGGACCTTTAGCTTGCAAGGAAATGGTACTGGATTTTGCTTATGGTAATTTGAACATGGAGCAGCTCAAGTGCATTGTCTGTTTTTTTCCAAACACCTTTACTGAATTATCACTTGTGACATAGGCAAATTTACATTCATATAAATGTAATCACACTATAATTAACATAACAAAGATTGTACTTCACATATATTGCTATATGTAGTGCATTGTCCTGTTTGACCAGCCTTGAAGTACATTTATTTTTGATGTAAGTAGAGACACCTCCACCTTTACTCCCTGCCTGTGAAGTAGCTGCTCTAAATGTGTGGGAAGATATTATAACCTTGCACTGTTGGTGTGCTTTTCCTGACTTTAAACTATGTCTCAGTGAACGCACATCAGCATTCTCTAGGGTGAAGAGAGCTTCTAGGGATTGGAGTTTTTTGTTTAGACTCCCAGCATTGAGCAGTAATACCTTTAAATACACATCACATGATGCCTCGAACATATGTTGATGTGAAACTGCTACTTTTTTTATCTAGACTGCAGCCTGCAAAGTGGCCACAGCTTCTTGGGGTGTGGGAAGGCTCCTGTATGGTGCAGAAAGAAGACCAAAATGTTTCTGTACATCTTGCATAGGAACAGCATGATTTTCTACTAGTGGACTCCTGTGAGGGTCTTCAGTACAAAATGAATGCCTGGTCTTGCCTTTCCTTGGAGGTGCGTGACGTTAGAGGGCTCACCCACTCTGGTGAGAAGTGCTGGAATTGATAGAGCAACCTGAAGAGGTGCCATCATGACCTTATTAGCCAATACAAAGAATAGGTTAGGAACAGTGACCCAATGTTCTGCAGTAAGTAGTACTAGGTGGTCTAAGCGTTCAGCCAATTGCAGGACACGTGCATCAGAGGAACCTTTTTTTCTGTTTTTTGGAACTTGATGTAACAGAGAGGAACAAGTTGATTTGTCAGAGGTGACTGATAAGACTGTTCATGTGTGCCGTTATACTGTTCTGGTGTGTAGGGGTACTTTTGCACATCATAGAAGTTAAAGTTGTTACAGCTAGATACTTGTTTGATACCTGTTTTATTGTCCATGATTGCATTGCTGCTACTTAATTTAACCATTTTAAACAGGTTTGATATACTTTATTTAGCATGTACCTTGTTGATGCAGGTTGACCTGTTGCACAGCCTGTCGGAATTCCCACCAGGTACATGCTGATGGCTGGGCTGATAGTAGAAGTTCCATCACCATCCCAGGTCAGACCTCGTTGTTTGCCTTCCTGCAATACCATCTTCTTAGCCATACCCTTGCCATTTATATGTGAGGTCCTGGTCTGTATGCCTAACATTAATCTTTTAGTAACCGTTCAAACTCCCCTGCCAGTGCCAGTTGCACCTGGCATACTTGTGACATGCATCCAGTGGGCTTCTGGTCAGCATTTACTGGTGGAGGTACTATTTCATGTTATACTAATATCACTAGTTTCTGTAGCCCATGTGTATGATATTCTGACTTCTCTGGCTGTGTCCCTGTGATCATGGCTGCATGGCTGTGTCCCTGTGATCATGGCTGCATTGCTGTGTCTGATCTGTATCTTCCACCTAACGGTAGCACCTTTGAGAAGAGCACCTCAGGCTGCTGAGGTTATTCATGCCAGCTGTCTTGGCCCTGGTGTTCCCTCTTTGTTAAACCTACAGTGTTCACATGTCAGACACACATAGGAACTGGTTATATGGCATTTACTCCAGGCCCTTGTGGCACGCTAACTGCTGTAGTAACTTTTTGTCTGGCTTGCATATATTGTTTTGTGTTACATTGCTTAGTTAACAGGTTTGTGTTTCTCCAAGGACTGTTCTACCAGCCATTGTAGTACATATTAGTAAAAACAATGTTTGCTTTTGAGTTTTTATATGTTGTTTTGTTTCTCTCCATTTATGTTTGTATTTTTTGCAGTGTTTGCTGTGGCCTGGATGTGGTACAGAACTGAACACCACACCATCCACTTGCTTGGCCATCACCTCATGTGTTCTCAGGTGTCTCCAGGCCAGCCTCTTTGATTGGTGACATACGTCATTCAGCAGGAGGAGACTTGGAGGGATCCCTTGTGCCCGCTGGTATTTTAGCTCTGTTCGGGGAGGGTGCAAGCTTCCAGACATTAGTGGGTCACATTATATCATCTGTCAGGAGATAGAAGGCCTGGTCCCAGCCTTGATGGTTTGGCAGCTGGACACCATCATTAACAGCCTAGAGCATGTTTTTGTGTGACTGACAAAGTTGCACAGCTGCCTGGCCCTGACCCGTAGGCCAGCAGTGGCTGAGCCCAGCTGTGAGGGTGGTCATGAAGGTGACTAACCTCAGGTTTGCTGAAGAGCTGTGTAACATGACAGTCAGCTGCCACCCCAGCCCATACCCCAAGATGGTATTTTCCCTTTCCTTGTGTATCACTTCCCTCCTTATTGTGTAATTTAGTACTCTGCATCACCAATTGTCTTCCCTCTGTCTGTGTCTCTTCTGTGTGCTCCCCACCCCACAAACCAAAAGACGGTATTGTTCAAATGAAGTATAACAGTCATTACAGTTTTCCTAATATTATTGCATAGAAGAGAAATCTCTCTTATGTTATATTTCATGCTATATTCCTGATGGGTTTAGAGGAATGTGACAATGTGAGGTATTGCCGGCTATGTCGAGTGAAGTAGGGCAGTGGACATGTAACATATGCCAGCACAGCTAGCTGGAATTTTGTAAAGCATTGTATGTTGTTTGTATATCAAACCGATTTGTACAGATGCTTGTTGTTGAAAATGTATTTGTAAAGTTGTTTCTGTTGAAAATGCATCAACAGTGGGTCCTGACTGCATTGTAACTGAATTAAATGTATATGTTTTTTTACAGAGGATACGAATTGCTACTCTGTAAGAGTAGAAGTTTGAAATTCTTTTGACTTCCAGAAGCTGTATCAGATCTTGGCAAGGTGTGTGTGTGTGTGTGTGTGTGTGTGTGTGTGTGTGTGTGTGTGTGTGTGTGATTGACACATATATGCTAAATCCTGGCAGTTTCTAGTAATGGGGGGTTGCATGGGAACCATAAGTCAGATGACCAGATGTATGTTATGTCTTTTTGTAATCCAGCACTAAAATAATGTTTTAATACTAGATGAGACTGATGTCTCGGAGCAGTATGTTTTTGTAAACTGACAAGTAAGGACCCCTCACCTACTTCAACTTGCCTTGCTCTACTAAATCAACCAGGGAATAGTAATTCTTTAGATCAGTCAGATAATTATAGTGAGATTAGTTAAGTACTGTTTTTCTGTATCTGTGGGAATCTGTTCATCTGTATTATTTTAATGTTTCCTCTGATTGAAACTCTGGAGTTTATTGTAAATAAATATTCCATATTTTCATGTTCTTTTATTACTTATTATTAAATATATTTAAACTTTTCATTGTGGCTGGTCCTTTAGAAAATATTTTTACTTTTGAAAACAATTACATCCATTTAGTGATTCTGTGGCCACTCCTGAAAGCCTTACGGCATTGGCCAAACACTTTCATTCATATTAATTTCACTCAGTATAATTGGGTACCCTTGTAAGAGCTTTAGAGTAGCTGGCTTTGGAGTGTCAGATGGCAGTGTAACTACCTTATAGTCAGGGAAGAAGGGGGCATAGCTAGTAAATCTGTGCCAGCCTTTCCCGTGTGTGTGTGTGTGTGTGTGTGTGTGTGTGTGTGTGTGTGTGTGTGTGTGTGTGTGTGTATGTGTGTGTGAAAATCAAATCTCAAAAGTGTGTTTGTGTCAGCTGCTTGGAGCAGGGACACAAAGCACTAGTTTCACAGAGAGGGTGCTGGAAGACTTGGTTTGGACACTTGGCTGAGGACTCAACTCTACAACTGTGTTGATGGGGTGTCTCACTGAGACCCTGGAGAGAGAGAGAGAGCGAGAAATCCAGACCCCGGACTATGTGTGTTTCCTGTGTGCTCTTAAGGGAAATTGTGCTTGATGCAGAGAGCTGCATCTGGAAATATTGGGTGTATCCATTTTTATTTTCTAAGTGAAAGTCCATCTCCAGTGCCAGTGGTGAGGATTCAGGCTCCTTGATTACTGGGCCAGAGTGGGGATGTCACAAGAAGTTTTACTTCTGATGTAATGACAGCTCTGTAAACAAGTATTCTACTTCATTATTTTACCCTGCATGGTGAGCAGAAGTTCATCACAGAATGGAAACTAACTGTAATGCAAAATTTCAAACTGAGTATGTGTATTGAAGGTGAAGTAGCCCCTAGGTGGAAAACATGTATGGTACCACACTGTGACAGTGTAAGCCCTCTGAGACTCTGACTTCATTAGCTCCTGATAGACAGTTTGCAGTAACAAATCAGGGAATTCTAGTAACATGAGGTATAGGACAAGCTACAAAATGCCATTCTGCCTCATTTATTTCACTGTACCTCAGTCATGATTTGCATGCCAATAGAATGCATTTGTCAGTAGATGGAGTGCACATATGCCATATGCAGTAATGTTGTTTTGGTTGGTTAAATATATATTTTTTAATTTTGTACTGCTGTCCTAATGAGGAGTTGGTGGACATTTTGTTTAACCTGTCCTTGCAAGCAATGGTTGAATGTATCCCCCAGGTGGGAGCTCTGTATAATGCCAAACTGTGACAATAGATTTACATACCAACAAAATGTCTTTGGCAGTGGATAGTACCTCATTCTTTATGCAATAACAGAAGTGTTTCCTTAGCTGGTAAAATAATAATGATTTTTTTTTTTGCTTCTGATGTAGGGATAGCACAGTAAACACAAATTCTTGATATGGGGAGCATTCTGCCACTTGAGTGGAAATTGTACTCAGACCTAATGGAAACTGAGTTTAACATGGCTTGACAGCATACCATGTTCTAATGGACATATAAGCCTATAGCTAAAGAATGTCTATGCAGAAATATGTCTCTGAGCAGTTTGACATTTTCTATCAAAATGTTTAAGAAAGCAAAACTGGATATTTGGTTATAAATCGTAGTTAGGTTGTGGTTTTAGGTGCAAGGGTAACAGAATAGCTGCACATTCAATTTCTTTTTTTTTAACTTTTTTTAATTACATTTTAAAACAAAATGAAATCCTAACACAACAATCTAAAACTATATACAAGATCCATAAAAAATATATTAAACTAAACCATTAATATTTTCCAATAAATCTCTAAGTTTTTGCTATGATAAATATTAATGTTCTATAAAAAGTTTACAATTCTTTGGTATGTTCACACTTTGCTAGACAAACCAGTTCAGTGAAAGAGAGGATTTTTTACTTTTCTAATTCTTTGTAATCATTTTTCCTGGCAATTGCCAGATTGGACCAATGGTGTTGCAGTTGTGTGTTTCGTATGGAATCTGGAATTGAGGCATTAAATAAAGTCAAAGAATTTTGTAACAGTACAGTTGTCTGACCACAATGGTTTAGCAATGTTATTTAACTTTTAACCAAAATAGAACAACCATTTTGCATTCTATAGCCATATGAAGCCATTTTTTTATCCAGAACCTCATCACATCTTTAACATTTTATTTTCTCTGTTTTATAAATTAAAACAATCTTAAGAGGAGTTAAAAAAAAATTCTCTGCAAATTCTTCCAAAAAAAGTTCTCCAATAAAGCGACAAAGTAATATTCCTTACATATTTCAAAGATAATTTTTTATGTCTGAAAAAAACGTCTTTCATTTTTCTTGAATAATTCCAATACGGTGAATCAAAGACTATAACATCATTTTTTAAAAATCCTATAAATTATTGATAAATACAATTTATTTTTGGTCACATCACTATTCATTTTAAAGAAAAATTCCAAAATGTTGTGGATGGGTTTTGTATTCATATTAAACAGTACTTTTATTTTATTATTAATACATTCCTTATATATTTGTATACTTAACCAGCTATTTTTCCCTATATTGTATCTGGCGAAAGGGTACTCAGCTGAATGTAATTTAGTACCGTCTAGATATTGATACCAAAATTTTAAGTCATTTTCTTTAAGATCAAGTATTTTACTTACTGTAGATTAATTGATTCCAGATGTCCATTAGTATGGGCTGTAGGAAACAGAACTAACAGTTCACTGACAAAATAATTTGTTTCCATAACTCTCCTGAATGTAGTCATAATATAGTTAACAAAAGGAATAGAAATCAAAATATTTCTAGTATTTATACAAAAATCCTCTAGGACCCAATATATTCTATGGAAACCAGATTGTAAGTTAGTATTTATTTCAAATTTATTGTTTGAAACTAAAATGATTTCATGTAAAAGTTTCCAGTTTGAAATATAAGAAGAATTTAGCCAATGTCTTACTATATTTATAGTGGCAGGCTTATCATTTAACTCAATGTTAGGAAAACCAATACCACCTTCTTCCCAACTTTTTACATGCCAGTCAAAAGCTATATAGTAAAGTAGAATGTAATTACTTTAGATTCTTTTTGCAAGGAAGTAAAATTAATGACTGTATGTAAAATAAATTTTTTGGTAAAATTATCATTTTAACCAATGTAATTCAGTCTTCCATTGTAAAAAGCATTTTATTCCAATTATTAATTGGTTTTAGTAGTGTCAGTTAATTTTTTATAATTTACCGAAACCAAATCTTTCCAACTAGATGTTATAATAATTCCCAAATATTTATATTTAAGGCGCATAGTTTCCCAATTAAATTCCTTGGTTTTTTTTTTAATAGTATTTATTTTTTTTACTAATAAGTAACATTTCTGTTTTATTGTGATTAAAACTTAAACATGGAATCTCCTCAAAATATTTTATTGAGTTGAGAACATGTACTAATGAAAATTCAGTGTCACTACTTAATAAACTTTAAGCAAATAACTGAATTTTAGAAGTATAACCGTTATCTATGGAAAACCCCGTTATCTTTCTATTAGTTCTAATGACATTAGTAAAAGGCTGTATTGACAAAGCAAACAACAACAGAGACAAAGGACATCCATGTTTGCCTTTTAATATTTTGAAGGAATTGGATAAAAAGGATCCTATTTCAACAAAAGATAATCAGTTCTTAGACAATTTCATTATTACATCTATAAATTATAAAGAGAAATTATATTCTTTGAACACGTTAAATAAATAAAACCAGTTAACAGAATCAAAAGCTTTATCCAAGTCTAAGCTTATAATTGAATGTTATTTCTTATTTTTATTAGCAACATATGTCAGTGAAGCTAGTCTTATAATGTGATCATATACTTTTCTATCTAAAATAATAAAGTTTGATCATTTTCAGTTAAACCCGGCATCATATGATTTAATCTTTTTGCCAGTATACATATAACAATTTATAATCGATGTTTAAAAGAGAATGCGCCAATAACAGGAGCGTTTTTGTCTTCCTCTTTTCTTTTTTTCAAAATAGGTGGAATCAATGGAAATTTCCAAGGGGAAGAATATCTGATGCATTTCTAACTTCCTGAAATGCTTTCAACAGAATTTTAGTGTAATGCCAGGAATTATCTTGTATAACTCAAGAGTTATGCCATCCAGCATCATATGATTTAATCTTTTTGCCAGTATACATATAACAATTTATAATCGATGTTTAAAAGAGAATGCGCCAATAACAGGAGCGTTTTTGTCTTCCTCTTTTCTTTTTTTCAAAATAGGTGGAATCAATGGAAATTTCCTAGGGGAAGAAGATTTGATGCATTTCTAACTTCCTGAAATGCTTTCAACAGAATTTTAGTGTAATGCCAGGAATTATCTTGTATAACTCAATTATGCCATCCAGCCCAGGGGCCTTATTATTAATTATTATTATAATTATTATTACTATTTTTGTCTGCGCATTCAATTTCTGAATGCCAAGTCAGAATTTCTAGCCATGTCTTCCCTTCCCTTTACTTACTTATTTATTTATTGATTGTTATTATTTTTTTAGATGGCAATTCAGATGTGATGAAACATTACTTTCAGGAACAAAGAAGTGACAGTTTTCATTTTTATGTTGTAAAAGAAAAATGAATTTCTGCTTTTGTGTATTATGTATTTGTTTCCTCTGAGAAAAAATAAAAGATGCATGTTTTTTGTGAGCAGAAAGTAAACAAATTTGCATTAGGAAGACTGTGAAATTGTAAAGTGGCTATTCAAAATCCAAAATATAGGTGCCTTGACAGTGTTTCTAAAAATGCAACTACTAGTTCAGCTGAGGTATATCAATATATTATCTTATTTTTCTTGAATATTTGTTGACTGTTGACTCCATGGAGACTTTGTCTTTCTATTTTGAGATGAAAATGCATTTCAGTTCATTGAGGTAGAGCAAACTTTGTTTTTATTATGTTGTGTCAATATTAATCTAGTTTATTAAGGTTCATGATGCCAGTGTAGATGTGAACTAAATTAACAAAGTGCACTAGTATTACAAGCGAGTAAAAATTGTTTTATGAAAAAAATCTTTCTGCAGTGATGTTTGTGCTATTGAATGTCCAGAAAGACTGACTACCTCATATGAGCGACTGAAGTACTATGGTCTGGAGGAGAGATGTGTGCCAGTGCCAGTGAGACAAGCAACAGAAGAGGAGATCCTGCTAGTTCACAGGTTTGGCATTATTTCCATTGCTTAAAATACATATGTTCTTTTGCAGCCCTGTGTCAGAAATGTGTAGTGTTTACTAGTCTACTGAAGCATTTTATTTTATTTACAAATTTTAAAATAGAACCCTGAAGGAGTGGGAAGTGGAAAGGAAACCTGGAATGCAGGAAGGAAATCAAGCCCCAGTAATGCGTTAGGGCAGTTATAAAACTTCCAGTAACCAAAAGACCCAGTTTATGCATCATACAGACATACAGACTATGTAGTACATCATATGTTAGTTGTGTGCATGTGTCTATGTCTAAAACACACACATATATTTTATGTAAAATGCATAAACATATGTACATTTTATATATGTTGTGTCTTTCGGCTTTTCCCGGTTAGGGGTCGCAACAGCGGAACTCTGGTCCGCTAATGATTGGCAGCAGATTTTTATGTGCCGAGTTGCCAGCCCTGACGCACAACCTTCAACGAAGGTACGCCCATTCACGCATGTCTCCACACAGAAAACGTTTTAGCTGAGAATCGAACAGGATGACGTCTTACTGTGAGGTGACAACACTACCGCAGCAGCACCACCACAGTTTCTATATATATAAAATGTGAAAATGTATATGTATTTATATTGTGTGTGTGTAAAACTCAGTAATTAAAAAAAAAAAAAAAAAAAAACTATAACCCAGATTGATACATAGCTCTTATGACTGTTAAAAGTGGTTTTGATCAGAATTGTGAGTTCCAAAACAATGAAAAAAATAAGGGCATTTTGAAAACTGTTAATTATGGGGTGGGGCAAGGGAGGGGGTTCACATCAGTACCCTAGCCTGTAGATATTCTATTTGATTTATTTACTCTTTGTGTCATCCTGTTGGTAAAGTACTGTGTTATAGAATAGGGGGCAGATTATATATCTGCAATCAGTTTCAGGGCTCATAATTTTGGTTCTCTGACTTTTGATAGGCACCCATTCCACATAGCTGAAACATTTCAGCCGTAAGAGAGAGCCTTTTTAGAATTCCTGTGAAGTTCTGGACAGCACAGAGTCTCTATCAGGTGTTATTTCAGTAGCAGGGCACTCTGTTTCCATCTCTAGAGGGGCTACGCAATTCCACACTGTTGTGATACACCTACATGCTGTCCATCAGAGCACCCATACAAAGTCAGGTTTGAGATATGGGAACCTGCTGAAGAGCAGGACTTTCCAGCAGCCAGTAATTAATGTCCAGTACCAGTAACCAACAGCCACTGACTAGTTCCCAGCATCAGTAACTAGCAGCCACTGACTAATGCCCAGCACCAGTAGCCACTGACTAGTACCCAGCACCAGTAACCAACAGCCACTGACTAATGCCCAGCACCAGTAACCAACAGCCACTGACTAGTACTCAGCACCAGTAACCAACAGCGACTGACTAATGCCCAGCACCAGTAACCAACAGCCACTGACTAATGCCCAGCACCAGTAACCAACAGCCACTGACTAGTACTCAGCACCAGTAACCAACAGCGACTGACTAATGCCCAGCACCAGTAACCAACAGCCAGTGACTAATTCCCTGCACCTTTAATCAACAGCCACTTACTAATACCCAGCACCAGTAACTAACAACCACTGACTAATGCCAAGCACCAGTAACCAACAGCCACTGACTAATGCCCAGCACCAGTAACCAACACTGACTGGTATCCAGCACCAGTAACCAACAGCCACTGACTAATGCCCAGCACCAGTAACCAACAACCACTGACTGGTATCCAGCACCAGTAGCCAACAGCCACTGACTAATGCCCAGCACCAGTAACCAGCAGCCACTGACTAATTCCCGGCACCGGTAACCAAAATCCACTGACTAGTGCTCAACACCAGTAACCAACAGCCACTTTCTAATGCCCAGCACCAGTAACCAATAGACACTGACTAATGCCCAGCACCAGTAACTAGCAGCCAGTGAATAATACCCAGCACCAGTAACCAACAGCCACTGACTAATGCCTGGCACCAGTAACACCCAGTCACTGACTAATGCCCCGCACCAGTAAACAACAGCCACTGGCTAATGCCCTGCACCAGTAACCAACAACCCTGACTAATACCCAGCACCAGTAACCAAGAGCCACTGACTAGTACCCATCACAAGTGACCAGCAGTTACTGACTGCTACCCAGCACCAGTAACCAACAGCCACTAATACCCAGCACCAGTAACCAACAGCCACTGACTAGTACCCAACACCAGTAACCAACAGCCACTGACTAATTCCCTGAAACAGTAACCAACGACCACTGACTAGTACCCAGCACCAGTAACCAACAACTATGGACTAACACTCAGCCCAAGTAACCAACAACCACAGACTAGTACCCAGCACCAGTAACCAACAGCCACTGACTAGTACCCAGCACCAGTAACCAACAGCCACTGACTAATGCCCAGCACCAGCAACCAGCAGCCAGTGACTAATGCCCAGCATCGGTAACCAACAACCACTGACATATACCCAGCACCAGTAAACCACAGCCACTGAATAATGCTCAGCATCAGCAACCAACATCCAGTGACTAATACCCTGCACCAGTAACCAACAGCCACTTTCTAATGCCCAGCACCAGTAACCAACAGACACTGACTAATGCCCAGCACCAGTAACTAGCAGCCAGTGAATAATACCCAGCACCAGTAACCAACAACCACTGACTAATGCCCGGCACCAGTAACACCCAGTCACTGACTAATGCTCGGCACTAGTAAACAACAGCCACTGACTAATGCCCTGCACCAGTAACCAACAACCACTGACTAGTACCCATCACAAGTGACCAGCAGCCACTGACTAATACCCAGCACCAGTAACCAACAGCCACTAATACCCAGCACCAGTAACCAACAGCCACTGACTAATAACGGGCACTGACTAATGACCAGCACCAGTAACCAGCAGCCACTGACTAGTACCCATCACCAGTAACCAACAGCCAATGACTAGTACCCATCATAAGTGACCAGCAGCAACTGACTAATACCCAGCACCAGTAACCAACAGACACTAATACCCAGCACCAGTAACCAACAGCCACTGACTAGTACCCATCACAAGTGACCAGCAGCCACTGACTGATACCCAGCACCAGTAACCAACAGGCACTAATAACCACCACCAGTAACCAACAGCCACTGACTAATGCCCAGCACCAGTAACCAATAGCCACTGACTAATCCCCAGCACCAGTAACCAACAGCCACTGACTAATACTGAGCACCAGCAACCAACAGCCACTGACTAATGCCCAACACCAGTAACCAGCAGCCACTGACTAGTACCCATCACCAGTAACCAACAGCCAGTGACTAGTACCCATCATAAGTGACCAGCAGCAGCTGACTAATACCCAGCACCAGTAACCAACAGCCACTGACTAGTACCCATCACAAGTGACCAGCAGCCACTGACTGATACCCAGCACCAGTAACCAACAGGCACTAATAACCACCACCAGTAACCAACAGCCACTGACTAATGCCCAGCACCAGTAACCAACGGCCACTGACTCCCCAGCACCAGTAACCAACAACCACTGACTCCCCAGCACCAGTAACCAACAACCACTGACTAATGCCGTGTACCAGTAGCCAACAACCACTAATACCCAGCACCAGCAACCAACAGCCACTGACTAATGCCCAGCACCAGTAACCAACAGCCAGTGACTAGTACCCATCACCAGTAACCAACAGCACTGATTAATTAACAGCACCAGCAACTGACAGCCACTAACTAATGCCCAGCACTGGTAAGCGACAGCCACTGACTAATACCCAGCACCAGTAACCAACAACCACTGACTAGTACCCAGCACCAGTAACCAACAGCCACTGACTAATGCCCAGCACCAGTAACCAACAGCCACTGACTAATGCTCAACACCAGTAACCGACAGCAGCTGAGTAATGCTCAACACCAGTAACCGACAGCAGCTGAGTAATGCCCAGCACCAGTAACCAACAGCCACTGATTAACGCCAAGTACCAGTAACCAACAGCCACTGACAATTGCCCAACACCAGTAACCAACAGCCACTGGGTAATGCCCAGCACCAGTAACCAGCAGCCACTGACATGCCCAAAACCAGTAACCAACAGCCACTGATTAACGCCAAGTACCAGTAACCAACAGCCACTGACAATTGCCCAACACCAGTAACCAACAGCCACTGGGTAATGCCCAGCACCAGTAAACAGCTGCCACTGACTAATACCCAGCACCAGTAACCAACAACCACTGACTAATGGCATGAACCAGTAACCAACAGCAACTGACGAATGCCCAGCACCAGTAACCGACAGCCAATGACTAATGCCCAGCACCAGTAACCAATAGCTCCTGAATTAATTACCAGCACCAGTAATCAACAGCTACTGACTAATGCCCAGCACAAGTAACCAACAGCCACTGACTAATGCCCAGCACCAGTAACTGGCAGCTACTGACTAATACCCAGCACCAGTAACCAACAGCCAGTGACTTATGCCCAGAACCAGTAACCAACAGCCAGTGACTTATGCCCAGAACCAGTAACCAACAGCCACTGACTTATGCCCAGAACCAGTAACCAGCAGACACTGACTAATGCACAGCACCAGTAACCAGCAGCAATTCACCAATACCCAGCACCAGTAATCAAGAACAACTGACTAATGCCCAGCAGCAGTAACCAACAGCCACTGACTAATACCCAGCACCAGTAACCAAGAGCCACTAATACCCAGCACCAGTAACACCAGCCACTGACTAATTACCAGTAACCAACAGCCACTGACTAATGCCCAGCACCAGTAACCAGCAGCCACTAATGCCCAGCACCAGTAACCAACAGTCACTAACTAATGCCCACCACCAGTAACCAACAGCCACTGACTATTGCCCAACACCAGAAACCAACAGCCAATCACTAATGCCATGCACCAGTAACCAACAGCCACTCACTAATACGCAGCATCAGTAACCAACAGTCACTACCTAATGCCCAGCACCAGTAACCAACAGCCACTGACTAATGCCCAGTACCAGTAACAACCACTGACAAATGCCCAGCACCAGTAACTTAACAGCCAGTCACTAATGCCAAGCACCAGTAACAAACAGCCAGTGACTAATACCCAGCACAAGTAACCAACAGCCAGTGATTAATACCTAGCACCAGTAACCAGCAGCCAGTAATGCCCAGCACCAGTAACCAATAAAAACTGACTAATACCCAGTAACTGACAGCCACTGACTAATGCCCATCGTAAGTAACCAATAGCCACTGATTAATGCCCAGCACCAGTAACAACAGCCACTGACTAATTACCAGCACCAGTAACCAACAGTCACTGACTAATGCCCAGCACCAGTAACCTACGGCCACTGACTAATGCCCAGCACCTGTAACCAACAACTACTGACTAATTACCAGCACCAGTAACCAACAACCAGTGACTAATAACCATCACCAGTAACCAGCAGCACCTGAGTAATGCCCAGAACCAGTAACCAGCAGCCACTGACTTATGCCCATCACCAGTAACCAACAGCCAGTGACTAATGCCTAGCACCAGTAACAGATCGCCACTGACTAATACCCAGCACCAGTAACAAACAGCCAGTGATTAATGCTCAGCACCAGTAACCAGCAGCCACTGACTAATGCACAGCTGCAGTAACCAACAGCCACTGACGAATGCCCAGCACCAGTAACCAACAGCCCCTAATGCCCAGTACCAGTAACCAACAGCCACTGACTAGTATGCAGCACCAGTAACCAACAGCCACTGAGTAATGCCCAGCACCAGTAACCAGCAGCCACTGACTTATGCCCAGAACCAGTGACCAGCAGCCACTGACTAATGCCCAGCACCAGTAACCAGCAGGAACTGACTAATACCCAGTACCAGTAACGAAGAACAACTGACTAATGCCCAGCAACAGTAACCAACAGCCACTCAGTAGTACCCATCACCAGGAACCAACAGCCACTGACTAATACCTAGCCCCAGTAACAACAGCAACTGACTAATACCCAGTACCAGTAAACAACAGCCACTGACTAATCCCCAGCACCAGTAACCAGCAGCCACTGACTAATACCCAGCACCAGTAACAGCAGCCACTGACTAATACCTAGCACCAGTAACAACAGCCACTGACTATTACCCAGCACTAACCAGCAGCCACTGACTAATACCCAGCACCAGTAACAGCAGCCACTGACTAATACCTAGCACCAGTAACAACAGCCACTGACTATTACCCAGCACCAGTAACTAACAGCCACTGATTAATGTCAAGTACCACTAACAGCAGCCGATGATTAATGCCCACCACCAGTAACCAACAACAACTGACTAATGCCCTGCAGCAGTGACCAACAGCCACTAACTTATACCAAGCACCAGTAATCAGCAGCCACTGACTAATGCACTGCATGAGTTACCAGCAGCTACTGACTAATGCCTAGCACCAGTAACCAAGAACAACTGACTAATGCCATGCACCAGTAACCAACAGCCATTGACTAGTACCCAACACCAGTAACCAACAGCCACTGAGTAATGCCCAACACCAGTAACCGACAGCCACTGCCTAATGCCCAGCACCAGTAACCAACAGTCACTAGCTAATGCCCAGCACCAGTAACCAACTGCAACTGACTAATGCCCAACACCAGTAACCAATAGCCAGTCACTAATGCCAAGTACCAGTAACCAACAGCCACTGACTAATGCCCAACACCAGTAACTGACAGCCACTGTCTAATGTCCAGCACCAGTAACCAACAGCCACTGACTAATGTCCAGCACCAGCAGCCAACAGCCACTGACTAATGCCCAGCACCAGTAACCAACAGTCATTACCTAAAGCCCAGCACCAGTAACCAACAGCCACTGACTAATGCCCAGTAATAGTAACAGCCACTGACTAATGCCCAGCACCAGTAACCAACAGCCACTGACTAATGCCCAGCACAAGTATACAACAGCCACTGACTTATCCCCAGCACAGCCACTGACTAATGCCCAGCACCAGTAACCAACAGCCACTGACTAATGCCCAGCACAAGTATACAACAGCCACTGACTTATCCCCAGCACAGCCACTGACTAATGCCCAGCACCAGTAACCAACAGCCACTGACTAATGCCCAGCACAAGTATACAACAGCCACTGACTTATCCCCAGCACAGCCACTGACTAATGCCCAGCACCAGTAACCAACAGCCACTGACTAATGCCCAGCACAAGTATACAACAGCCACTGACTTATCCCCAGCACAGCCACTGACTAATGCCCAGCACCAGTAACCAACAGCCACTGACTAATGCCCAGCACCTGCAACTTACCCGACACATGCCTTCTCAGCCAGTTTCCAAAACAGAGTTAAGTTACTGTGCAAAAAGATGTCTCCAGTCTCCCCTGTCCATTGGTGAATTCTTTAGCACTGGTCACCTGCCCCAGGGAACATCTAGAAGATCCTTGTACAGGTGTGAGAAGAAAAATGTAGCATCTTACATGCAAATAACCTTAGATGATTCATTGTATTCATCTGTGGTATAGTTTGCATTTTGTGTGAGGTTTTCTTCACTCTGCTGAAAATATTTTTTTCCAGCCAGACTTCTCTTGTCAAGAAATGAAAATGAATAAATGTAAATAACATGAGGACAGCGAAGGAGCCATTAACAAGCTTCTGTCCAGCAGGGGTAGTAACACACCATCCATTGACTATACCTTTTCCAAGGAAGCCATAGAAATTGGGTGAACAAGGTCCCTGATTACGTTGGTAATTGTAGGGGAAAACAGGATATTGTGCTCTTGTACCTTCCAACACCTCGGTTCACATGTGGACAGTCAGTACTCACAGTGGTCCACTTTCCACACCATGGCCTAAGCTACAGAATTACTGAATATGTTCTTTGAAATGCCAGCCAGTCACTTATTTCAGTCAGCATGAAAACTGAACCTTCTGCAACCTCTTAACTTCCGCGCCTACCTGGCAGTGAGTGTATATCAGTCTTCAGCCCCATGATAGACCAAAAATTGAACCCACTTTGTGTAAGAGTCCTTCCAGTTTCTGAAGAGTTAGCCATTAGTCACACTTGATGATTTCCACCGGGTCTTCAGTTTTGTACCCCTAAATAAAGGGACTCTACCTATTAAAGCCCTGGCAGTAACCCCTTCAGGACATCTGATTTTGCCCTCCTTTAGAATTTCTGCTTCTTTCCAAGCTTGCTTTGCAGCCTCTCCAGTTCTCATTTTTCCATTTCAGGTTGTGCTTGTGGGATCCCAGAAGGAAAAAGGAAATGCAACTGACATGCTGTAAAGTGATCGCTGGATCAGTCCTGGCTGAAAGCATCACTCATTTCCTCATTTTAATGTTGCATCACAGGAGTGGGACATTATTTGGTGCCATGTGCTCAAAGTGTAGCTAAAGGGATGTACGGTAACATTTCACTCAGAAGGCAGCATTGTGGCTTGTACAAATGGGGTTCACTCAGGAGGCAGCATTGTGACATTTCAAATGGGTTTCACTCAGGAGGCAACATTGTGGCATTTCCAAATTGGTTTCACTCGGGAGGCAGCATTGTGGCATTACAAATGGGTAACAACTGTTTTACAAACTAACCTTTCTGCATTGATATTGGTGCTATTGCGTGTCTATTGATGTTAGCAAGTAAAGTGTTATGATCTGATAGTAAGATGCCTGTCAGTGAGAATGAGAAAGGTAACTGATTATGCGATCCTGTTAGTTCACAGCTCTCCAGTCTAATTTTAGTTTGTCAAGACAGACTTAATGTCCACTCCCAAATACTATATTTATTTATTTAGAGGTGCTGTTTAATGCACCATTGTCCTCAGGATTCATTTAATGAAAATACAGTAGGATATACATCATGCTTCTAGAGATCTGTTGCAAAATTATATATTTGAAATGGATTTTATGTATTTATTTTGAAAGAGTGCGTTTGGACTTGAGATCTTGAATGACAGTGAAACAGTAAAAGAAATTAGGAGGAGAGGAAGAGACAGAATGGATTCATGAGTGTCTGTCATTTGATATAAAGACAGAATATCTCAACACATGTAATCTTGTGCAAATGATCTAAACACACTTCGTCTAACACAGCAACTC
>NC_056745.1:1491375502-1491475502 GCF_019279795.1 Protopterus annectens | reverse complement strand
TGTATGATCTTTTTATTTATAAACTTAGTTGCAGTTTCCACACTTAAAAACACTTGAAGATTGCTAGCTAAAATGTTTCAGTTGGTGTTTTTTTCTCATATAACTGTCCAAAAAGTGTGCCTCCCTTTTGTTGATCTAGCCCTGCCTTCCTTCATCAGTTTCCCCATTTCTTCCCCCCCGGGCCTTTTGTTTTGTTTTCATTTCTTTATCACCCATTTCCTACTGTCATGGCCAGGCCTGTTTTGTTTTTCATTTCCCCTTGCACCTTTTCCAAATAGTCTAGTATAAGTAGCTTCTTAGTTAGTAATATGTCCCCCACCCCTTTTTCCTTAATCAGTTGTTCCAATTCTCTCTTCTACTCCCCTCAATTTTTTGCAGTCCCAGAAAATATATACCCACATACCCTGCTATATCTTACATCTCCCACATCTTCCTTCTGCTGCCAGGAGCATCCTTGCCAGCCTAATTGGATTATAAAAATATTTGTGTAGGCATTTTCAGTGAATATTTTCAATTTCTGGGCCTGTGATGCATATCTTGGTAGGCTGATTACCCCACGCAGTATCCAGTACATTTTCCCCTAATTCTTCTATCTGTTTCATCTTATTTTCTCTTATACATCATTATCTTACTTTGGATCGTTTTCCGGCCAGGTTTCATCATGCTTACCATTGTCCTACACTCCTGCCTGCTCCATTCCATTTCCAGGATCAGCTCTGGTGCTTTACTTTACTTTTCTTCCAGACATTTTTAATGGGGCTCCACTTTGATTTATTACCTAGGAATTCCCACTCTGACGTTCCTGGTAAGGCACGCTGCTCCCTAAATTCTTCCCATGTTTTTAGGCTGTCTCCGATCCCAGACCCTTATCTCCTGTTGTTTTCTTGTCCTTTTCCCATGTTATCATTTTTCCATTCACCTCTTCCTTTGCTATTCCTATAGGGAGTATTCCTACCATCCACTTCTTCCCCTTCTCCTTGCCAACCTTTCCCTACCTCCTTCTGTATGTGTCTTGTTCATGGTTATTCCTCTTTTCAGGTGGACAGTCTGAGTACTTCCAGAATGTCTACCTTTCACTAGCTCTTTCTTCCTTTGCATTATCATTTGTTTGCATGTAGCTTTGTAGTCCCTGTCTAGCATTCTCAGTACATTCTCAGTACATTTATTTACTGGTATGCCTGTGTATATTCTCTAAAATCATGGCACTCCAGCCTGCCCTTATCCCTACGTAAGGTCAGTTTCTCCCGTGCCACTATAGGTCTGCTGTGCTGCAGATGAATTTCCTGCTAATCTGCTTTCCTTTTAATGTCATTGTACCTGACATCGTCCTGCACGTTTAAATTTGAAATACCTGTTTAATGTCATTGTACCTGACCTCCTCCTGCATGTTTAAATTTGAAACACCTGTTTAATGTCATTGTACCTGACATCGTCCTGCACGTTTAAATTTGAAACACCTGTTTAATGTCATTGTACCTGACATCGTCCTGCATGTTTAAATTTGAAACACCTGTTTAATGTCATTGTACCTGACATCGTCCTGCACGTTTAAATTTGAAACACCTGGATCTTCTAATCATTATCTAACTGCAAGGTTTTCCATTTCCTCGCTTCTTCCTTGGCTTCCTCAAATATACCTTCATATGTTCTATTCTGCATCTCTTCTAATGTGCTCCCTCCCCCTATTCTCATGTGTTTTAATTCCCCCTGCCATCTCCTTCAGCGGATGTTGCTCTTTTTCCCATTGGTTCATAATTGCTACCTTCATTTTCCCTTGATTAATTGTTTATTCCAAAATTTTTCCCAATTCTTCTCACCATTTCCCGTAGCTGGTCCATGTCCTGTATGCTGTTATTCATGGTAACAAGAACATAATCTGCATTTAACGCAACCTTTTTCTCACCCCCCAAAATATACCCTCTTGTCCTTATTGTCCCTGCCAGTGCTTCCCAATATATCGCAAATAGCATGGAGAAGAGAGGCCAACCCTGCCTTGTTCCCCTACCTGTAATTTTTGCTTTTGAAACTTTATAACTTCTTTATCATTCTTACTCATCCCTCTGGTATTCCTGTCATTCTTACTCACCCCCCCCGGTATTCCTGTCATTCTTCCTCATCCCTCTGGTATTCCTGTCATTTTTACTCATTTTCCCAGTATTCCTGTCATTCTTCCTCATCCCTCTGGTATTCCTGTCATTCTTACTCATCCCTCTGGTATTCCTGTCATTCTTACTCATCCCCCGGTATTCCTGTCATTCTTCCTCATCCCTCTGGTGTTCCTGTCATTCTTACTCATCCCCCCGGTATTCCTGTCATTCTTCCTCATCCCCCCGGTATTCCTGTCATTCTTCCTCATCCCTTTGGTATTCCTGTCATTCTTTCTCATCCCTCTGGTGTTCCTGTCATTCTTACTCATCCCCCGGTATTCCTGTCATTCTTCCTCATCCCTCTGGTATTCCTGTCATTCTTACTCATCCCCCCAGTATTCCTGTCATTCTTCCTCATCCCTTTGGTATTCCTGTCATTCTTCCTCATCCCTCTGGTGTTCCTGTCATTCTTCCTCATCCCCCTGGTATTCCTGTCATTCTTCCTCATCCCTTTGGTATTCCTGTCATTCTTCCTCATCCCTCTGGTGTTCCTGTCATTCTTACCCATCTCTGTGATATTCCCACCATTCTTACCAATCTCTATGGTGTTCCCACCATACTTCATCGGATCATAGGAAGTTACTAGGCTAATGGCCCAAGGCCCCTTACAAGCCTAGGCAAATTTTATCCATGTTACCATGATAAGCACCTATTGTCCCTGTCCAAGAGGGACACAGGTGGAACCCCTGGGGTGAATTTACGGTTACTCATCCAATCATCCAAATTGTGTTTGACGAAGGCCAACGAGGTGCTCTGTTTGATGTGAAGTGGGAGTGTATTCCAATGGTGTGGTAACCTCTGGGAGAGAAATCTGTCCCTCCAGCAGGTTCTAGTGATGTCCCATACCAGGTTTAGGTCTTTAGAGCGAGTAACCCGTGTGCCATTTGACTTGTGGATGTGCATTTCCAATAAAGCGGGGTCAGACATCGCCTTGTATGCAAGGTAGAGATCACCTCTGTGTAGTCTGCATGAAACAGAATAAAGTAACAGTGATTTGCTGATGTGGTCTTTTCAATTGCTCCATTTGCTTTGAAAGGTACATACCAGAAGGGGAGTTGTACTCAGTTAATGAGTGAAGAATACAGGGAGGTGATAAATTCTCTTTTTCTCAAGGCAATGCCCTTACTTATGAGATGAGGCATGTAGAATGCCTTTCATATCACTCTGGAGACATGGTGATCAAAGGCAATGCTGCTGTCAACCTGAGTGTTCAGATCTCTCAACACTGAGTGCTTACTTAGGGTACTGCCATTGATGTGGTAATTTTCAGAAACATCGCTCTTGCTGAAAGGGATGATTGTACATGTTTTTGCTTTGAGTTTGAGGGCATGACTTTGGCACCAATCATTTGTTTGCGTAAGACCTTCTTGAAAGATACTAACATCGCTTGGAGAATCTGTGACAGCACGCAGTTTGGAGTCATCAGCAAACTTTGTCAGCCACAGTGCCTTGGTTTTAGCTTGTACTTTGGAAAAATAGATTCTAAACAGTAGAGCTCCCAGGACCGATCCCTGTGGAACACTACTGGTAATGGTTCTGTCGTTGGAGGTGGATTCCCCCTATTTTGAGTCTATAGGTTCTGTCAGAAAGCGCACGTTCACAACCCACCTTAAAGATATAAGGGTCGATGTCTAGCTGGGACAGTTTGTCCATGATGTCCGAGTGAAGGACAGTGTCAAACACCTTGGCCACCTGGCTGTATGCACAGATTTCCTCTCATCCAGGGCCCTTGTGATTGTCTCGAAGTCCACCAGGTTTAACAAGCATGATCTCCCCCATACAAATCCAAACTTGGTGGGATCTAGTGTTTGGCGATTACTTATATCTTTGTTGTTAAGATCCATGGTGATTTTCTCCATGGCCTTGCAGATAAGGCTAGTCAGGCTAATAAGTCTGTAGTTCCCGGGATCAGTAAAAGCACCACCTTTGTGCAGGGGGTTAAATGTGTCTGTTTTCCATTCAGCTGGGATGAAGCCGGTGCAGGTTAGTTATGTCCACCGGTTCAGTGTTTGTGTTGCCATTAACTACCAGTTTGGCGCAGACTTGGGCCTTACCTTTTAGGTTACAGATCTAAATAAAGAACGCCTTATGGTTGTCCTTGATTGAGGAAGCTAACTTGGATTCATAGTTTGCCTTGGAGAACTCCACAAGAAGTCTTATTTGCTTATTTAAGCTGAGGAGGAAGTATCTCTAGTTTGGACCCTAGATCCTTACTATTGGACAGCAGTTTCTTCCTTTTGTTGTAAAGCCTGTTAATGGTGGTTGTCTACCAGGCAGGTTTGGTCCTAACATGTACTGCTGAGTCAGTGCAGTTATACAAGTGCTTGTATAAAGCATTGGTGTAGAACTCATCATAGTTACCTGCTCAGTCTGAGGGGAGAGGTGCAAGGAAGCTATTTATATTATGTCATAACAGGTTGTAATCTGCTTTGGAGAAGTTTCTCAGTCTAGTTGCTGCTAGGGGAGGGTTAGGTGTAACAGTTCCCGCAAATGAAATTGATTTATGGCTAGATTTCACCAGGGATGAACGCACAGTGGAGGAGCTGCAGTGGTCTCCCAAATTTATAACATAAGGATGTTGGCACCCTGGTGGGGGAGTCAGCCAGCTGGTCCAGGACACTGGATCTGACAAAGTCGAGGAACCTTCGGGCAGGTGAGTTTGAACACAAGTAATTTACCCAATCAATGCTAGGGTAGTTAAAGTTGCCCAAAACTATGGTGTTAGGATTTATCTTGATAGACTCAAGTCCATCCAAATAGACAGAGTGGATGTCCTAATTCATGGAGGGGGTGGATGGCGACTTGAATAGGTGTTCAACTAAATCCATACTCAATGAATATCGATACACCACCTCCTTTAGTTTTCTTGTCTTCGGTTTGTGGTGTGAACATGTGGAAGGAGGTGTAACCTGGTATGGCTGGGGTGCTCTCCACAGCCTTGAACCAGGTCTCTATGACTACACAAATTTCTGCTTCCTTTGGGTGAGGACTACTTCCAGTGAGTGCAGTTTCATGTTTGGACTCCTAGTGTTTAGCAACATGACCTTGAGGTTGTTTTTTGTTAGTATTTTTACATCGGGAGTTTTGTCCTTGTGACACTGCCTACAAAATGCACTATGGGGGTGGCAAGAGCCTTAGCCAGTAGCCGAAATCCCAGGGGTGACAGATGAAGACCATCTTTGGCAAAGCATTGAGGTCTGTTGATCATGTCATCTCAGGCTGACAGATACTGAATCCCTTTAGAATGACACAGAAAGTGATTGACTTCAATAATTGGCTTAGTTTTTGGTTTGTATTGAGGCATTATTCTAGGTGAAGGTAAAATGCTGCTTAGGACTAAGGACACACCTGCCTGAGACGCATAGTCCAAGAGCTCAGTCATGTCTGACTTCATATAGTCTAAAGAGGTACATCTCAAGTCGTTCACACCAACATGGACTATGACAGAGTCATAATGGTACCTGTTGTTGAGAGACTTGTCTCATTTGTTTGATATTTCCATCATTCTTACCCATCCCTGTGGTGTTCCTTTCATTCTTACCCATCCCTGTGGTGTTCCCATCATTCTTACCCATCCCTCTGATATTCCCATCATTCTTACCCATCCCTCTGGTGTTCCCATCATTCTTACCCATCCCTCTGGTGTTCCCATCATTCTTACCCATCCCTCTGGTGTTCCCATCATTCTTGCCCATCCCTGTGGTGTTCCTGTCATTCTTACCCATCCCTCTGGTGTTCCCATCATTCTTACCCATCCCTCTGGTGTTCCCATCATTCTTACCCATCCCTCTGGTGTTACTGTCATTCTTACCAATCCCTCTGGTGTTACTGTCATTGTTACCCATCCCTCTCGTGTTCCCGTCATTCTTACCTATCCCTCTGGTGTTCCCATCATTCTTACCCATCCCTCTGGTGTTCCCATCATTCTTACCCATCCCTCTGGTGTTCCTGTCATTCTTACCCATCGCTCTGGTGTTCCTGTCATTCCTACCCATCCCTCTGGTGTTCCCATCATTCTTACCCATCCCTCTGGTGTTCCTGTCATTCTTACCCATCCCTCTGGTGTTCCCATCATTCTTACCCATCCCTCTGGTGTTCCCATTATTCTTACCCATCCCTCTGGTGTTCCCGTCATTCTTACCTATCCCTCTGGTGTTCCCATCATTCTTGCCTATCCCTCTGGTGTTCCCATCATTCTTACCCATCCCTCTGGTGTTCCCGTCATTCTTACCCATCCCTCTGGTGTTCCTGTCATTGTTACCCATCCCTCTGGTGTTCCCGTCATTCTTACCTATCTCTCTGGTGTTCTCATTCTTCTCAAAGATTCCATCAGATAACCCCACTCTACTCTATTAAAATCATTTTCTGTGACTAAATATATTGCAACCAACTCCTTCTTAGTAATCTGAGTATCCTGTATTAAAACGAGGTTGCTTATAAAATTATCTGTAGTTGTCCAGCTACGAATCCTGTCTGACCCGATTTGTCGGTCTTGGTAAAATTGTTCCCTGCCTGGCCGCTTCTATTAACATAAAGCATTTGTACTCATGATTCAGTGCCGATATCGGTCTATATTCTGCCAGGTCTAGGGGATTTTTTTCCCTTCCTTTAGTATTACTGGAATAGCTGCCTTTTTTTCACGAATGCAGGATATCCTCCCCTTTTAGGGTTTCTTTAAACAGATGTACTCACCTCTTCACAACCTCTTCTTTTTGTCAGGCTCCATAATCGTGTGGCCTAGACATTTTCCTTCAGCCATCTTGTTCCCAGCCCTTGCTGTCTCTTCTCTAGTAATTTTTCTCCCTTGCTGTCTCTTCTCTAGTAATTTTTCTCCCTTGCTGTCTCTTCTCTAGTAATTTTTCTCCCTTGCTGTCTCTTCTCTAGTAATTTTTCTCCCTTGCTGTCTCTTCTCTAGTAATTTTTCTCCCTTGCTGTCTCTTCTCTAGTAATTTTTCTCCCTTGCTGTCTCTTCTCTAGTAATTTTTCTCCCTTGCTGTCTCTTCTCTAGTAATTTTTCTCCCTTGCTGTCTCTTCTCTAGTAATTTTTCTCCCTTGCTGTCTCTTCTCTAGTAAATTTTCTCCCTTGCTGTCTCTTCTCTAGTAAATTTTCTCCCTTGCTGTCTCTTCTCTAGTAAATTTTCTCCCTTGCTGTCTCTTCTCTAGTAAATTTTCTCCCTTGCTGTCTCTTCTCTAGTAATTTTTCTCCCTTGCTGTCTCTTCTCTAGTAATTTTTCTCCCTTGCTGTCTCTTCTCTAGTAAATTTTCTAAGTGGCTCTTGTGCCTCCTGTTCTGTTAGTTGCAGCAAACCAGGCCAGTCCCAACTTTTATTGCATTCTTCTGTTTCTCCCTCCTTCCCTTCATCTGTTTTATACAGTTATTGATAATACTCCTGAATGCCCTTCAGTATCCTTTTCAACTTTAACCTTTTCTTACCTACATCTCCACCCCCCTACTCCAAAATTGTCCTGTTTCTGCCTGTCTCAGTCTCACTGCTAGAACTTTAGTGGCTTTCAGCTTGTTTTTTTTTTTTAAGTTTTTAGACTGTCATTTTCCCCATCCAAATTCTCTCATCTTCCCACTTTTGAAGTTTCCTTTGTAAATCTCTTCTTTATTCTGCTGTATTCCTTGTTTTAGTTTCAGCAGCTCACTCTTTAATTATTCCATCTCTGTCTTATTTTCCTTCTCTCACCTTCGCTTCTTGCAGCTGACATATCTCTTCTTGAATTGTTATTCCATATGTGTAAAGTCACTTCTCTGAGTGTAAACAGTAACCTTTTTTGTTAGATCCCTGAGCTCTTTGCTTTTTCTCTGTTCTCTGTGGTGCTTACTGGAACCCTTCAGTGTCTCAGCAGACTCTCTTCTTTATCCTCCTTGAGTAGGATGCACAGCACAGGATGGTCCAAAAATGTTAATGATTCTGTATGTACTTCCTCCATCTTGTGCAAATAAGCTCGTATTATGTAAATCTTATCTATGCTAGACAACTTCAGATGTTTTCCTGAATAGTAAGTAGATCCTGTCCCTTACACTTCATTCCTACCTGCCTGCCTTGTGTCTACCCAGCCAACTGAATGACAAAATTCCCTTTTAGGATCCTCTTTTCTCTCTGCACTCACTGTGTCTCTTGCTCACTGTGTCTCTTGTCCAACAGTGGTAATAATATGTATGAGGGACTGAAATATTATCAGTCCTTCCTAAAATCTTATTATTTAGCATACTCCTCAGCTGACTTACCTATGCCCTTGGAGGAATGTGCACCTCTGCTGTAGCAATTCCGGTCCCTTCCAGCTGCCCTTTTTATTCCTCTGTATCTTCCTTTATCTTTCGGTTGTACTATCTGTGTGTCTGTAGTGGCGACATCCTGTGTACTAGCTTTGCCGCTTCTCTTTCTCTTCTCTTACCATATGATATTTCTGTTGCTACTGAGTACCTTCCTTCCTTTAGTTTCCTATGTTTCTCCGAGTCTAAATGTGTCTTTTGCAATGTTGTAAATGATGCCATTTTTAACTTACATATACAGATGTCCTGTCCCTTTTACCGTGTTCCCTAGGCCACTCACATCCCAGGTTCTAATCTCCAGCTTCATAACCCTGTCTAACTGCTTCTGTATTTTCGTCTGTCTGTACTCGCCTTCCTCTCTTGTACCTTCTCCTCCATGGCTGGCCTGCTCCAAACCTGTGTCGCCTCTGTCCTACCTTTCTTTGTAATCTCCACATTCCAAGTGGCACTCTTAATATCCCATTGCACTATCTTTCCTCCTCACAGCTGTTCTACAACCCCTTTGACAAACTATATACAAGTGTTTACATATTGCTTCCATGTCATGAGGCTCCTCTACCTGACTTAGCTTGGCTTTCTTCTTGACCTAGAGCATGTGGGTCCTACATCCACCCCTAACACCCCCCACTATTATACCCCTCCTTCCATCTCTCCTGCTCTTCTTTCTGTATGTTTCCCCTTTTCTTTTGTCAGCATTTCACTTCCCCTGCATCTCTTGCCTGCTACAATGTATTGTACTTTGCCCCATTCCTTGTCTGCCTTCCCGTTTTATTTGTTCTTGTTCAGGTTTCCTTACTCCAATGTCTCTGTATCAGCTTCATCACTTCTACTGTTCTGTTATCCCTGCTGATGTTCATCCTGTCCTCATTCCTTTTATCTACCCTAAATGATTTCTCAATATTTCCACTTTGACAAGGTGGTCTGTAAGGCTATGGAGCACATCATCATGGAACTCATTAACAAAGACATTGGGAACCTCCAAACACTTAACCTGACCCAGTTC
Source organism: Protopterus annectens (assembly GCF_019279795.1). Classification (NCBI taxonomy): domain Eukaryota; kingdom Metazoa; phylum Chordata; order Ceratodontiformes; family Protopteridae; genus Protopterus; species Protopterus annectens. Next base: position 1,491,466,073 of record NC_056745.1, on the reverse strand, counting down.
GGCTTTGTTAAGGGTAGATCATGCCTACTAAACCTGATTGACTTCTTCGAGACAGGCACCAAGGCCATAGATGAGGGAAAGGTGGTTCACACAGCCTACCTTGATCTCGCCAAGGCGTTCAACACCATTCCTCACTCGGGCATTATAGAAAAACTCACCAGCCTGAACATAAACCCCTATATTGCAAGATAGGTTGCCAACTGGTGGTGGGCGGCACAGTGGTGCAGTGGTTAACATTGTCACCTCACAGCAAGAGGTTCTCTGGTTCGATTCTCAGCTGGGGTGCCTTCTGTGTGGAGTTTGCATGTTCTCCCTGTGTTCGCGTGGGTTTCCTCCGGGTACTCCGGTTTCCTCCCACTTTCCAAAGACATGCATCTGGAGCATTTCTCCCCGGGCCTCCGCTGAAAACAGGCTCTGTGGAACCTAGTCGGACTTTCCCGGTCAACAAATGATAAATAAAATAAAAAAACTGGCTTACAGACAGAACTCACACGGTAAGAATAGCGGGCTCCAGGTCCGACTCTAAACCAGTCACAAGTGGTGTCCCGCAAGGCTCGGTCCTGGTACCCCTACTGTTCGGCATATACTTCTCAGAAGTACAGGCAAACACAGGAGGACTATGGCTAACCAAGTTTACCGATGACTGCAAATTGGGAGCCATAATTGACTCTCCGGCTGACACGGACATCCTTCAAAAAGACCTTACTGAAACAGACACCTGGTGTCAAAGTCATGGCCTCAAGCTAAATGCCAAAAAATGCATAGTCATCCCGTTTGGGAAAACAAAATATCCACAAATTACCGCATAGGTGGCAGCCCCCTTAATACAGAAGAGGTAATAAGAAATCTGTGGTCCCAGGTAGATAGTAATCTCTCCTTTGACAATCTTATTGACAGTAGTTAGGAAATCCTTCTATGTGGCCCATCTAATTACTAAAGGGTTCGCATCTAGAAATAAAGAGGTTATAGTGCCCCTCTACTCGTCACTCATCAGACCCATTATAGAGTACAATGCCCCATTTGGGGTTTACCTCACAAGACACTTCCAACAGCTGGAAAGATCACAAAAGCACCTGACCAAGAGGATTACTGGCCTCAAACATATGTCCTTTGCAGCCCGACTGAAAAAACTCTGGCTGTACTCAATGGCATATCGCTTACTCAGAGGTGATCTCTGCCTGACTTACAAAGCCATGTCCAACTCAGAATTGATGGCCATGCTCCACCTAAAGAAATCCAAGTCACTGAGATCCATGCGCTCTAGTGAGCTAAACCTCGTCACAACAATAAATAGAACATGCTGGAGGGATAGATTCCTGTCACAGAGACTCCCCATGCTTTGGAACAAAATTCCTAACTACATTAGGCAGAGCCCCTCACTAACACTCTTCAAGAAAAACCTTGACGAGTGGATGGGTAACAGAAAATACACCCCTGGGATCACTTCATTGGCTCTGCTTGACAGAGGCTCAGTTAATTAATCAGTGGGGTGGCGAAAGCCGACACTCTGGCTAGGCTTATAAATGCCCTCGGGCAGATAGCCTAGTACCTACCTATATATATATATATATATATATATATATATATATATATATATATATATATATATATTTTTTTTTTTTCTACCGGGTTAGAGCACTGATCAGTATTTATTTATGTATGTTTACCAGGGTAGTGCACTGATCAGTATTTATTTATTTGTTTACGGGGTAGTGCATTGATCAGTGTTTATTTATTTATATTTGTTTACGGGGGTAGTGCACTGATCAGTATTTATTTGTTTATATTTGTTTACGGGGTAGTGCATTGATCAGAGTTTATTTATTTATATTTGTTTACCGGAGTAGTGCACTAATCAGTGTTTATTTATTTATATTTGTGTACCAGGGTAGTGCATTGATCAGTATTTATTTATTAATTTATTTATTTATTTATGTTTGTTTACCGGGGTAGTGCACTGATCAGTATTTATTTATTTATATTTGTGTACCGGGGTAGTGCACTGATCGGTATTTATTTATTTATATATGTTTACTGGGGTAGTGCACTGATCAGTATTTATTTATTTATGTTTGTTTGTTTACCGGGGTAGTGCACTAATCAGTATTTATTTATATTTGTTTACAGGGGTAGTGCACTGATCAGTATTTATTTATTTATATTTGTTTAACGGGGTAGTGCACTGATCAGTATTTATTTATTTATATATTTGTTTGTTTACCGGGGTAGTGCACTGATCAGTATTTATTTATTTATATTTGTTTACAGGGGTAGTGCACTGATCAGTATTTATTTATTTATTTATATTTGTTTAACGTGCACTGATCGGTATTTATTTATTTATATTTGTTTACTGGGGTAGTGAACTGATCGGTATTTATTTATTTATATTTGTTTACAGGGGTTGTGCACTGATCAATATTTATTTATTTATTTATTTATGTTTGTTTACCGGGATAGTGTACTGATCAGTATTTATTTATTTATATTTGTGTACCAGGGGAGGACACCGATCAATATTTATTTACTTATATTTGTGTACCGGGGTAGTGCACCGATTAGTATTTATTTAATTATTTATATTTATTTACTGGGACAGTGCACTGATCAGTGTTTATTTATATTTGTTTACCGGGGTAGTACACCGATCAGTGTTTATTTATATATTTTTTTACCAGGGTAGTGCACTAATGAGTATATTTATTTTTATTTGTTTATGAGGGTAGTGCACTGATCAGTATTTATATTTGTTTACCAGGGTAGTGCACTGATTAGTATTTATTTATTTATATTTGTTTACCAGGGTAGTGCACTGATCAGTATTTATTTGGTTATATTTGTTGACTGGGGTAGTGCACTGATCATTGCTTATTTATTTATTATTTATATTTGTTTAACTTGGTTGTGCACTGATCAGTATTTATTTATTTATTTATTTATTTATTTATATTTGTTTACTAGGGTAGTGCACTGATCAGTATTTACTGATTTGTATTTATCGGGGGTGCACTGATCAGTATTTATTTATTTATATTTGTGTACCGGGGTAATGCACTGATTAGTATTTATTTATTTGTATTTGTGTACCAGGGTAGTGCACTGATCAGTATTTATATTTGTTTACGGGGGCAGTGCACTGAGCAGTATTTATTTGTATTTGTTTACAGGGGTAATGCACTGATCAGTATTTATTTATATTTTTTATGGGGGTAGTGCACTGATCAGTATCTATTTATTTCTATTTGTTTGCCAGGGTAGTGCACTGATCAGCATTTATTTATTTATATTTGTTTAATGGGGTAGTGCACTGATCAGTATTTATTTATTTATATTTGTTTATCACGGTAGTGCACTGATCAGTATTTATTTATATTTGTGTACCAGGTAGTGCACTGATTAGTATTTATTTATATTTGTTTACCGAGGTAGTGCACTGATCAGCATTTATTTATTTATTTGTATTTGTGTACCAGGGTAGTGCACAGATCAGTATTTATTTATATTTGTTTACGGGGGTAGTGCACTGATCAGTATTTATTTATTTATTTATTTATTTATGTATTTGTTTGTTTACCGGGGTAGTTCACTGATCAGTATTTATTTATTTATATTTGTTTACGGGGGATGTGCACTGATCAGTATTTATTTATTTATATTTGTTTACCAGGGTGGTGCACTGATCAGAATTTATTTATTTATATTTGTTTACCGGGGTAGTGCACTGATCAGTATGTATTTATTTATTTATTTATGTTTGTTTGTTTACCGGGATAGTGCACTGATCAGTATTTATTTATTTATATTTGTGTACCAGGGGAGGACACCGATCAATATTTATTTATTTACTTATATTTGTGTACCGGGGTAGTGCACTGATTAGTATTTATTTAATTATTTATATTTGTTTACCGGGGTAGTGCACCGATCAGTGTTAATTTATTTATATTTTTGTTTACCAGGGTAGTGCACTGATTAACATTTATTTATTTATTTATTGATATCTGTATACCGGGGTAGTGCACTAATCAGTATATTTATTTTTATTTGTTTATGAGGGTAGTGCACTGATCAGTGTTTATTTATTTGTATTTATTTACCAGGGTAGTGCACTGATCAGTATTTATTTGGTTATATTTGTTGATCGGGGTAGTGCACTGATTAGTATTTATTTATTTATATTTGTTTACTGGGATAGTACACTGATCAGTATTTATTTATATTTGTTTACCAGTGTAGTGCACTGATCAGTATTTATTTATTTATATTTGTTTACTGGGGTAGTGCACTGATCAGTATTTATTGATTTGTATTTATCTGGGGTGCACTGATCAGTATTTATTTATTTATATTTGTGTACCGGGGTAGTGCACTGATCAGTATTTATTTATATTTGTGTACCGGGGTAATGCACCGATTAGTATTTATTTATTTATTTATTTGTATTTGTGTACCAGGGTAGTGCACTGATCAGTATTTATTTATATTTGTTTATGGGGGCAGTGTATTGATCAGTATTTATTTATATTTGTTTACGGGGGTAGTGCACTGATCAGCATTTATTTATTTATATTTGTTTAACGGGGTAGTGCACTGATCAGTATTTATTTATTTATATTTGTTTGCCAGGGTAGTGCACTGATCAGTATTTATTTATAGTTGTGTACCAGGTAGTGCACTGATTAGTATTTATTTATTTATATTTGTTTACCGAGGTAGTGCACTGATCAGTATTTATTCATTTATTTGTATTTATGTACCAGGGTAGTGCACAGATCAGTATTTATTTATATTTGTTTACGGGGGTAGTGCACTGATCAGTATTTATTTATTTATTTATTTATTTATGTATTTGTTTTGTTTACCGGGGTAGTGACTGATCAGTATTCGTTTATTTATATTTGTTTACGGGGGTTGTGCACTGATCAGCATTTATTTATTTATATTTGTTTACCAGGGTAGTGCACAGATCAGCATTTATTTATTTATATTTGTTTACCGGGGTAGTGCACTGATCAGTATTTATTTATATTTGTTTACGGGGGTAGTGCACTGATCAGTATTTATTTATTTATATTTGTTTACGAGGGTAGTGCACTGATCCGTATTTATTTATATTTGTTTACGGGGGTAGTGTACTGATCAATATTTATTTATTTATATTTGTGTACCAGAGGAGGACACCGATCAATATTTATTTATTTACTTTTATTTGTGTACCAGGGTAGTGCACTGATTAGTATTTATTTAATTATTTATTTTTATTTACTGGGACAGTGCACTGATCAGTGTTACTTTATTTATATTTACCGGAGTAGTGCACCGATCAGTATTTATATTTTTTACAGGGGTAGTGCACTGATTAGCATTTATTTATTTATTTATATCTGTATACCGGGGTAGTGCACTAATCAGTATATTTATTTTTATTTGTTTATGAGGGTATTGCACTGATCAATGTTTATTTATTTATTTATATTTGTTTACCAGGGTAGTACACTGATTAGTATTTATTTGGTTATATCTGTTTACTGTGGCAGTGTACTGATCATTGTTTATTTATTTATTTATATATTATTTATATTTGTTTAAGCACTGATCAGTATTTATTTGGTTATATTTGTTGACCGGGGTAGTGCACTGATCATTGTTTATTTATTTATATTTGTTTACCTGGGTAGTGCACTGATTAGTATTTATGTATTTATGTTTGTTTACTAGGGTAGTGCACTGATCAGTATTCATTTATTTATTTATATTTGTTTACTGGGATAGTGCACTAATCAGTATTTATTTATTTATATTTGTTTACTGGGGTAGTGCACTGATCAGTATTTATTGATTTGTATTTGTTTATTGGGGGTGCACTGATCAGTATTTATTTATTTATATTTGTGTACCGGGGTATTGCACTGATCAGTATTTATTTATTTATTTATATTTGTGTACCGGGGTAATGCACTGATTAGTATTTATTTATTTATTTGTATTTGTGTACCAGGGTAGTGCACTGATCAGTATTTATTTATATTTGTTTACGGGGGCAGTGTACTGATCAGTATTTATTTATATTTGTTTACAGGGGTAATGCACTGAGCAGTATTTATTTATATTTGTTTACGAGGGTAGTGCACTGATCAGTATCTATTTATTTATATTTGTTTGCCAGGGTAGTGCACTGATCAGTATTTATTTATTTATATTTGTTTATCACGGTAGTGCACTGATCAGTATTTATTTATATTTGTGTACCAGGTAGTGCACTGATTAGTATTTATTTATTTATTTATTTATATTTGTTTACCGAGGTAGTGCACGATCAGTATTTATTTATTTATATTTTTTTAATGGGGTAGTGCACTGATCAGTATTTATTTACTTATGTGTATTTGTGTACCAGGGTAGTGCACAGATCAGTATTTATTTATATTTGTTTACAGGGGTAGTGCACTGATGAGTATTTATTTATTTATTTATGTATTTGCTTGTTTACCGGGGTAGTGCTCTGATCAGTATTTATTTATTTATATTTGTTTACGGGGGTAGTGCACTGATCAGTATTTATTTATTTATTTATTTATTTATTTATTTATGTTTGTTTACCGGGATAGTGCACTGATCAGTATTTATTTATGTTTGTGTACCAGGGGAGGACACCGATCAATATTTATTTATTTACTTATATTTGTATTTGTTTACTGGGGTAGTGCACTGATCAGTATTTATTTATATTTGTTTGCCAGGGTGGTGCACTGATCAGTATTTATTGATTTGTATTTGTTTATCAGCAGTGCACTGATCAGTATTTATTTATGTATATTTGTGTACCGGCGTAGTGCACTGATCAGTATTTATATTTGTGTACCGGGATAATGCACTGATTAGTATTTATTTATTTGTATTTGTGTACCAGGGTAGTGTACTGATTAGTATTTATTTATATTTGTTTACAGGCGTAATGCACTGATCGGTATTTATTTATATTTGTTTTCCAGGGTAGTGCACTGATCCGCATTGTTTATTTATATATTTATATTTGTTTAACGGGGTAGTGCACTGATCAGTATTTATTTATTTATATTTGTTTACGGGGGTAGTGCACTGGTCAGTATTTATTTATTTATTTTTGTTTGTTTACTGGGATAGTGTACTGATCAGTATTTATTTATTTATATTTGTGTACCAGGGGAGGACACCGATCAACATTTATTTATTTACTTTTATTTGTGTACCGGGGTAGTGCACTGATTAGTATTTATTTAATTATTTATATTTATTTTCTGGGACAGTGCACTGATCAGTGTTAATTTATTTATATTTGTTTACCGGGGTAGTGCACTGATCAGTGTTTGTTTATATTTTTTACCGGGGTAGTGCACTGATTAGCATTTATTTATTTATATCTGTATACCGGGGTAGTGCAGTAATCAGTATATTTATTTTTATTTGTTTATGAGCGTATTGCACTGATCAATGTTTATTTTATTTATTTATATTTGTTTACCAGGGTAGTGCACTGATTAGTATTTATTTATTTATATTTGTTTACCAGGGTAGTGCACTGATCAGTATTTATTTGGTTTATATTTGTTTACTGGGGTAGTGCACTGATCATTGTTTATTTATTCATTATTTATATTTGTTTAACGGGGTAGTGCACTGATCAGTATTTATTTTAGTGCACTGATCAGTATTTATTTATATTTGTTTACCAGGGTGGTGCACTGATCAGTATTTATTGATTTGTATTTGTTTATCGGGGGTGCACTGATCAATATTTATTTATTTATATTTGTGTACCGGGGTAGTACACTGATCAGTATTAATTTATTTATATTTGTTATCAGGGGTAGTTCACTGATTAGTTTTTATTTATTTATGTTTGTTTACCGGGGTAGTGGACTAATCAGTATTTATTTATTTATATTTGTTTACCGGGTAGTGTACTGATCAGTATTTTTTTCTATTTGTTTACCAGGGTAGTGCACTTATCAGTATTTATTTATTTACTTATATTTGTGTACCATGGTAGTGCACTGATTGGTATTTTTTTTTATTTACTTATTTTACATTTGTTTACTGGGATAGTCCGACTGGACACGCCCATTTTCAGCTGAGGCTCGGGGAGAAAAGATCCACATGAATAAGACAGTAGTATATATGTAACATTTATACAAAATGAAATTTACATAATAAAAAATTTAAACAGAGTGGCTTTTATACAGGAAAAAAAGAAAAAATTTGTACAAGAAAAGTGGCACTTCTTACATAACAGGTGTGTATGATGTATTATTTACACATAGTAAATAGGTAAGTAATTACACAATAAGGAATTAGCATAGAAATGGGAAGACAGATAAAGAATATAGTCACAGTTTTGATTTGTATGAGAGAGATTAGTTAGGGGAGTAGAGCTACACTTTGATTCTGTAGTTTTCAGTATACAGTATTTCAAGAAGATCAATATTAGGGACTTTAAAGACTGTTAGTAGTGAGAGATCCAAATTAGGCCTGATTGTGAAAAGCTATAGGACTAGTCATTAACCACCTTAAGAGGGAAGTGAATTAGTCTGGGGTATTACAAGGACATAGCCATTTGTTTTGAAAGTGAGTTTTTAACTTTGATTTAAGTTGAGAGAGGGATGGGCTAGATGTTATTTCATAAGGTACTGAGTTGCACACTTTGCCTACATAGTTAACGAATAGGGATTCTCCTGCTAAGTTTTTGGCTATATTGATTTTGATAAGTGGTTTGTTGGTGGAGCATAAAGTTCTGGGACTGGAATAAGGGAATAGTATATTTCGGAGTGAGGGTGTTTTTTCTCTTTGGTAGAATATCTTATCGGCCATGTTTAGTTGGTTGTAGAGCAAGAGATGTGGAAGTTCTAGCCAGCTGAGCTTTTTAAGGGAGATACAATGGTGAGCTCTCGATGGGGAATTGGTGGCGTATCTAGCAATTTTATTGTAGCAGGTTTCCAGCTTCACTATTTCAGATTTTCTCAGGTTAGAGAGTATGGGAGCTGCATATAGTAGTATAGATAGCAAGCGTGTTTGGGCAGTTTTGGCTTTAGTGTAATTTGTAAAGTATTGCTTGTTCCTATATAATGTTCCAAGTTTTTTGTGTACTTTTTTATTGTTTGGGATATGTGGGGATGAAATCTCATATTGTAGTCAATTTTAACTCCTAACAGCTTGGTGTGAGGTGAGGGTGAAATGCTTGTACTGTCTAATGAGGTTATGTTAAAAGAGCACAGAGTTGCATTTGATATGGTTGTCTGGAATAACATAAGTTTGTTTTTTGGGGGGTTTAGAATTAACTGTGAATTGGTTAGCCATGTTTCTACTGCTTGGAAGGCTTGTTGTGTTATTTTTTCAAGTTCTTCTAAGGTAGTAGCAGCACAGATGACTGAGTCATCTGCGTACTGGATGAGGGATGCTTGCGGGGTTGAGGTGTGTAGGTTATTAGTGACAATGGAGAAGAGTAATGGGCCTAAGATTGATCCTTGTGGGACCCCTAATGTTACAGGGGGCTGAGATATGTAGGTTATTAGTGAAGATGGAGAAGAGTAATGGGCCTAAGATTGATCCTTGTGGGACCCCTAATGTTACGGGGGGCTGAGGTATGCAGGTTATTAGTAAAGATGGAGAAGAGTAATGGGCCTAAGAGTGATCCTTGTAGGACCCCTAATGTAACAGGTGGGAGCGGTGATAGTGTTTGTTGCCAGTGTTCAGCTTGGTGACACCCGTTTAGGTAGTCCTGGAACCAGGCAAGTGTAGAATGGGACAGGTTAAGGTCAGAAAGGACATGTAAGAGTTTAGGGCCTAAGATTGATCTTTGTGGGACCCCTTATGTAACAGGTGGGAGGGGTGATGGTGTTTGTTGCCAGTGTGAAGCTTGCTGACTCCTGTTTAGGTAGTCCTGGAACAAGGCAAGGGTAAAATGAGACAGGTTGAGGTCAGAGGACATTTAGGAGTTTGTTGTGTGATACTATATCAAAGGCTTTTAAGAGCTCTAAAAAGATTGAGGATACATAGTTACCATTATTTCTATGAAGGTTGACAGTGTTAGAAAATGACATTAATGTGGTAGTTGTACTGTGATATGCTCGAAAGCTATGCTGGGTATTAGTAGTTTGTTAGTATGCAGGTGGTCTGTGATGTGTTTGTGAACAATTCTTTCAAGGATTTTAGAAAGTGGGGGTAGGATAGCTATTGGACGATAGTTAGAGAGGTCAGTAGATGGGCCTCCTTTGTGAAGTGTTATTATGTGTGAAATTTTCCAAATGTTTGGTACTTGGTGTTCAGTTAAGGATCTATTAATAAGGATCGATACTGGATAGGCAATGGCATCAGCAGTTAATTTTAGAAAGTCTGCTGGTAGGTTGTCTGCTGCTAGGGTGGTTGGTTTTAGTTTTTTAAGGAGTTTTTTGATTGTCTGTTGGTACCGGTTGTAGTGAGAATATGGCTTTGTTTATGTTTGGTGGAGAGTAGTTTGGGGATGTAAAAGGGTTTTGTTTATTGGACAGTGCTAGGATGGTCTCGGTAAAGTATGTATTGAATTAGGTGGCAATATTGTCATTAGAATTGGGTGAAGTAGGAGGGGGTGTACTAACTTTGCCTGGTTGCAATATATTGTTTATGGCTGTCCAAAATTTCTGTGGATTATTGAGATATTTGGTGTGAATTTTGGAGTAATTGATTTTATCCTGTTTGATTTGTTTCTTTGACTAATTTCTGAGTTCATGATAGGTTTGTAGAGCTATGTGAAATTTGGTTGTGTGCCAGTTTTTGCAGGCTTTATCTCTTGATCATAGTAGGGATCTAGATTCTTTAGTTAACCATGGCGCAGGACTGGATTTAACTCTTATATTCCTTTTGGGGGCTTGGGCATCTAGGATAGATAGGCAGGTGGTATTGAAGTAATGTACACCATCTTTTACAGGGAGGTGTGTGAGTGGAAGCCAGTTACAGTGTTTGAGATTATATCTAAGTTCGCTGAGATTGAGATGTTTTTTATTCCTTATTTGTTGATAAATAATTGTTTGGTGGAATTGGTATTTTGCCTGAGTAAATAGGCTGAGAGATGATCACTGAGGCTGTCTGGTAAGCATCCACAGTGAGTTGTGAGGGATGGCCTATTGGTTAATATCCAGTATTGATTGTTTGATTGATGTTTTATTATACCTGGTGAGTTGTTGAATGGTCTGGGTGAAGCCGTGCAAGCTGATAACATTTTTTGGGGTTTGGGAAGAACACTCAGCCCAGTCTATGTTAAAAGCACTTATAATTAATGTTTCTTGGGGGAGCTTTTCTGATGCTCCATATAGTATGTGTTGTAGTGTCTGAGTATTGTTTCCTGTTGGGATATAGATGCCAATTATGTTTGTTTCCTAGGGTTAATGATCAGTCTTGTAATAAGGAGCTCCGCATTATCAAATTTCAGAGTTTTGAGGTCCAAGATTTCCAGGGATAGGTGGGATTTGAAGAGAAGAGCTAACCCACCTCCTCTTTTACCTAACCTGTCCCGACGAATAATGGTATATCCTGGAGGCAGAATTTCATTGCTAGAAATGCTTTAACCATGTTTCGGTGATATGAATGATGTCTGGCCATGTTTCGGTGATAAGAATGATGTCTGGTGAGTATAGGGCAAGGACAGCGTGTAGTTCATGTATTTTGTTTTTGATACTTCTTATGTTGATATTTAGTAGCAAAATGTCATTTTTATGTCTGGGGGTATGGTTGAAGAGTGGGAAAGGTTGCTGTTGTATGTGTGGGAGCTGTGGTTGGAAGGGGATGGGCCAGGAGTAGGGTGAATGTCACCACTGCAGGCTAGTTTAGATGTAATTATGGCTATGAGTTTTAGAAATTTCAGTATGTGTTTATTGTATGGTTCTGATTGTTTTGGTATATCAGGATGAGAAAGTAGTTTGTAATGTGTGTGTAGAAAAGTTGAGATGTTAATTAAAGAGCAAGAGATAGAGATGTTACCAGGCTTAGATATCTCAGGGTAGATGTGAGAAGTAGAGTGTGAATGGGTAGGTTCTGTTAGACTGTTGTGGTATGTGGTACTCTATGTGCTAGTAACCAGAATTATTAGCAGGGCTGTGAGTAAGCATGTCTGTTGTTTGTAGTGAATGGGGGTTTTTGAAGGTTAGTTCTTTTAGTAGCAGTATTCTGTTTTGGCATGTTGTGTGAGTGGTTAGAGAGTGTTAGTATAGCTACTTATAGTGAACAGAAGAGTGAGAGAAGGGTGTGTGGGTTGGCCCAATTAGTTGTGATGGGTTGTGATTTGCTGGTAGATACTATCTGGGCATCTAATAATTAAGGATGATTTGTTGTGATTGGTTGGAGAAAGGAGAGGGAGTGGTTACATAGCTGTAAATTAGAGGAGAATAGAGGTGGCTGGGAATTGGGCTAGGGTAGTGGAGTGAAGTCAGCCGGAGCGAGGGTAAACAGAGTGGGTAGGGCCAGAAATGGCACAAATGTGCGAGCTACAAAAAAAAACAAAAAACAATCTGCCAGGTAAGTATAAATGAAACACGAGAGTCTTCTGCTCTAGAGAATATGTTCTGCCTAAACCAACGTGCTGGCTACGTTTCTTTTTATTTATTTATTTATTTTACTTTAGTTGAATGGTTAGGGCATATTAAGAGGTAAATAACCCCTTAATTTGTTGCAAGTGTGTGAGACTGGCCGGTGTTTGAGGAGTGGGGGTGGGAACCACTACAGAAGCACAGCATACAGCTCTGGTAATTAGGACCCTTTTACAGTTAGTGTCTCTTTTTCTTTTTAAAATAGATACATGTACAGATGATTATTAAAGGTGGGTACACATACAAGCTTAAGTTGGCCTCTCGCAGGAACCACTGTGTAGTTCAGTGATTATGTGGTTCTTCTGGTTTTTACTTTCTTGTTTGGGTAATCGGGACTGGTAGATGCTGTAGCAGGGCAGTTTAACTGTGGTTACCTGAAGTAGAAAACGAAATAAAGTGAGTGGGGGAAGGGATGAGAGGGATTAGTAAGCAGGGGAAGACCTCTGCCAGAGCACAGGGAAGGAGCATGCAACAGTATTGCAGTTACAGAGATAAACAATTGCTTGAAGAGTGCAGTGACTAATAAAATAAGGTAATATAGTGCTGTTTACATTTGCTATTGAATCCAAATACTATATTACAAGTTCTATGTTACTATGAAAATAATACATCAACTAAAACTCAAACCAGACATAACAGTGCAAACTACTAGGTTTCAGTAAGAATAGCAAGTAATCAGTAAACAGTTATGTCCGATATAAAGCCGGTATCTAGCAATCCACATATAAGAAGAATTTCAACTATGTATATAGCCCTTACAAGTTAGAGGTGATGCTTTTGAACAGAGCACTTGAAATTCAAACACAATTTAACAATGCAGCTATAACTAAACTATACAAGAGAAACGCTTAATTGTTGAAGCTATTGAAGTATAGACACTGTATGCTGCTAAAGCATGCTGTACGCTATGCACACATGTTCAGTTGTGCTATATGATAGCAATATAACTGCAGCCCTGATGATATACAAATAAAAATTAACACTTCCTCTTTTCTCTGCAGTAAACGGCATGAGATTTAATCAGATTCACAACATACCTTATGTGCTTTGAAAATATTATGCAGGAGTGAAATCCAAGGATCAAAAGAGTATTAAATAGACTTGTGTCACTGCCTGCAACACCAGAAGCCGTAGCTATGTTTCTGGATTATTTATTCATTTATTTATATTTGTGTACAGGGGTAGTGCACTGATAAGTATTTATTTATTTATTTATTTATTTATGTATTTGCTTGTTTACCGGGGTAGTGCTCTGATCAGTATTTATTTATTTATATTTGTTTACGGGGGTAGTGCACTGATCAGTATTTATTTATTTATATTTGTGTACTGTAGTACTGCACTGATCAGTATATATTTATTTATATTTGTTTACAGGGGTAGTGCACTGGTCAGTATTTATTTATTTATATTTGTTTACCGAGGTAGTGCTCTGATCAGTATTTATTTATTTATTTATATTTATGTACCGGGGTAGTGCACTGATCAGTATTTATTTATATTGGTTTAGCGGGGTAGTGCACTGATCGGTATTTATTTATTTATATTTGTAGACCAGGGTAGTGCATTGATTAATATTTATTTATTTATATTAGTGTACCGGGGTAGTGCACTGATATTTGTTTACCAGGCAGTGCACTTAGTATTTATTTATTTATATTTGTATACCGGGGTAGTGCACTGATAGGTATTTATTTATTTATATTTGTATACTGGGATAATGCACTGATCAGTATTTATTTATTTATTTATTTATGTTTGTTTGTTTACTGGGGTAGTGCACTGATCAGTATATACTTATTTATATTTGTGTACCGGGGTAGTGCACTGATCAGTATTTGTTTACCGGGGTAGTGCTCTGATCAATATTTATTTATTTATATTTGTTTACCGGGGCATTGCACTGATTAGTATTAATTTATTTATATTTGTTTACTGGGGTAATACACTTATCAAAATTTATTTATTTATATTTGTGGACCAGAGTAGTGCACTGATCAGTATTTATTTGTTTATATTTGTTTACGAGGGCAGTGCACTGATCAGTATTTATTTATTTATTTATATTTGTGCACCACTGTAATGTACTGATTAGTATTGATTTATTTATATTTGTTTACCTAGGTTGTGCACTGATCAGTATTTATTTACATTTGGTAAACGAACGTCAAAAAAGCACTCCAAACCACAAAAGCACAACTCAACGCTGCTCCGGTACAATAAAGGCTGTCCAATAACCCCAAACACGTTGCTACCAAATGTAGATTGACAACCACAGAGTGAATATAATTAAATAATATTTATTTGAACAAAAAATAAAAACAAAATAGAAGATTTAGCGCTTTCATCTCACAACTGAGACTTCTTCCACGTAGACAAAATTATTCTTTTATAACAAGTAGATCTCACTCATTGGTCTACAGAAACTGTCATCATTAATTAATAATGAATTTAAAATGAAATGGGTATTATAAAATGAATTGTGCGTGAAGTATGAGTAAAAACAAAGAATAAAAATCAAAATCAGACTAGCTTTCTTTACTTTACTTTGCTTGACTGGGGCTGGTTTGATGATTAAATACAGAAAAAATAGAATACAAAAAATTAGAATGCAAGAAGTTAG
Organism: Protopterus annectens; assembly: GCF_019279795.1. Lineage (NCBI taxonomy): Eukaryota > Metazoa > Chordata > Ceratodontiformes > Protopteridae > Protopterus > Protopterus annectens. The sequence continues at coordinate 1,491,450,857 of NC_056745.1, read as the reverse complement.
TTCAATGAATAAATAAACCACATAAACCCTGATTATACAACAAGTAATAGCTTGTAAATGAACTGAACCATCAATATACATGGCTTCTTGAAAATACTTGTGTATCTGTTGTATGTTACGTTTTCAGAAATCAACATTAAAATCAACATTAAAGACATGTATCGTAACATACTTATGGAAATGCTCAATATAAAATTCCTAAATATATAAAAACATGTAAACAATCATAAAATCTCGGATGTAGAAATCAAACTGTCGTAAATACCTCCACATAAACTACAATGTTAAACATAAATAGTTATGACAATGTGCAATACACAAAGAAAAACAATGTGTACCAATGTTCATATAGGAAAAAATAAGTAGATAGATAAATGGATATGTAGTATATTGTAACATAATAATAATAATATATGTACATAAATATGTTTTGATATTAATATGCATAAAGTATATGTAAGAATTTAATATGTAACATGTATAAATATGTATGTATTGAATATATTGTACAATATGCACAAATCCAAAACTCAGAGCTGCTGTTAGTTGAGGTAGGATACTCACGCTAAAACACTAGTAAAACTCAGTCCAAAAGATGTTGACTTTCCAATGAGCAATAAAATGAAAGTAGAAATTCAAACAAATAAATCCATGTAAGTTAGCAAATTGTTTATTCCAAACGAGTAAGCCCTTTCGCCAAAGGCTTCTTCAGACTCTTTACACAAACTAAAACTTTGAACATCACTTTTAAAACCAACAAAAGCTTGTGATAGGATCTCTATAATCACATGTTTCCTTCATTTAAAAATACAGTAACCCATTAAACTCAGTTCCATGAATGTTACCTTGTTCAGCTAAGAAAAATACTGGTATATTAAAAGTAAGAACTGAATAGTTCAAAATAAACATACATAAAAAACATACATAAAAAAACATACATAAAAAATGCATCGGTGCCCAAACATACATTATATTATTTTAAACAATTGAGTATATCTCAGAGCCTTGTCATATTTACTTATCATCTCATGGTGCTTTAGGAAAATCTCCGACTGAACTTTCAGGCAGTATATATCAAAAAAGCCATTTCAGACTTGGTTAGTATAACCCAAACTGCTTGTAATGCACATATTTACAAAGTGTGACTTTAGACATTTCCGTGTTTTACTGGAAGTTCATACTATCCAGAGTAGACTCGTAAAACAGTCAACAATTACAGGTGGTTAAAAACTTGTATCACATTAGTTAGGCTATTCTCGTATAAATCAAAAGTTAAAACAGATGTACAAAATTACTTATTTTCTGCAGACTCCGAAATTCTTTTAAAAATCACAGCACAACGAAGTATTCCTTGCGCAGATGTGCCTGGTTAATTCTTGAATGCAAAACAAAGAACGCTACTGTGCGTGCATAGCGTTCATAAAAATAAACATTGTGTCTATTTAAAAGAAGCCGATTAGGCTTACAACAGGCATAAGTACATGACGAGCTTTTCAATAGCTGTCCATTAGTTCATGCCTTAGTCTCTTCAATCTCCGTTAATAAACAGGGACATTTGACATTTCAGGATGTGAACGTAACTTACAAAAATGTGGGTGGAAGAATGCTTCAACAATAAACGAAGCAACAACACGCCTATATGAAAACAGAGCAATATCTTAATAATTAACTTGACTCTCGTACAGATCCACAATGGTGGAAATAAGCACACTGACTTAAGCAACCATTAATTGCACTTTATAATTGTTACATCCTTGATACCCAAATTTAAAATATAGACATTGTGAAATGTTAAAACTCTTATGTGGTGAAGCGGAAAAAATAGGAAGGAATACATGAGGGGAAAGGGAAAATGGGAAGTATTTTGGCACATATATTCTGTTAATCCCGAATGGCATCCTGAGGTGTCTTACATTAGTTTTTATAAACAGTACTTTTCAATACTAAATATATGTGTGCAAAGATTCATTTCTTATGACAAATGTTGAAAGTATATGAAATGCCTACAATATGTCTGAGTATATAGATAGGTCATCTACACCATGGTCATAATGTTGTGAGGAAAATGTACCTAACTAATGTGGAATTTAGAACAGTTAGTGGGAGATCTCTTTACCCGTAATCTTCTACTTTTCAAAAATGGCTTTATTTGGATTTTATCGTTAAGGCCTGGTGGTTTATCGGACCTTAATCTTATGATCCATCTTGTTTCTTGTTCTAAAGTTCTGTTAATTAGATCACCACCTCTGAATCCTTCATACACACATTGAATGGCACAGAACTTAAAGGAATGACTGGTACCAGTTGAACTTTTATGTCTAGCCAATGCATTGGTTTCTGTACCTACTCTAAGGTGGTAATGTGTTCCTAATCCTCTCCTTAAATGATCTATTTGTTTTCCCTATGTAGTAACTATTACATCCTAAACATTTAGCCATATATATGACATTTTTACTTTCACAGTTGGTGTTAGTGTTAAAATTGTAAATGCCCTGTAGTAGGGTGCTCAAAACTAGTTTCTTTATTAATATAAATACATTGATTGCAATGACCACAGGGTACTGTGTTTCTATTCACTGTCAACCTGTTAACTAGTGGATGTCTTGGTCTACATAGGATACTCTTCAGATTGGGAAGGTTTTATAAGCTATACGAGGTGTGGGGCCAGCAATCTCACTAACTTCTATATCTGAATTCAAAATACCCCAGTGTTTCTTCATAATGCTTTTCACTTGCAGGCTCATTTTACTAAAAGTAAGGTTAGCTCTAACTTCATTCCTAGGGGAACCTGAGCTAGTGGTCATTGCTTCATGTGCCATAAAATATGGTTTCGCAGTACTTGTTCTTAAGGTCTCCACTGTGTTAATAGTGTCTAATATTTCTTTTCTTTGTAACCTCTCTCCAGAAATCTCTCCTTCATGTCCTCTATTCCTGAAACATAAGTTTCTTGTTGTGGATTCAATCTAGATACCCTCATAAATTGTCCTTTAAGGACGTTTTGAAATACATGGCCGGGATGCATACTTTGTCTATGTAATATATTGTTTCTTTGGCAATCTTTCCTATAAATAGTTGTGTTGATCATACCATTGGTCATTCTAAATACTTCCACGTCCAAAATGGAAGATTGCTAACTGAGAAGTTTGCAGTAAATTTTAAGAAGTCCGTGGTATTGTCCAAGTAAGAAACAAAGTTTAATAGGGAGGGTTCATCTCCAAGCCATATAAAAAGAGGTCGCCCACAAAACGACAGTACATTGCAGCATGTTCTATAAATGATAGATTATTGAAGAGAAAATATCTTCCCATCTGGCCATGACTAGGTTGGCGTAGCTATTTGCACATGATGTGCCCATAGCCACGCCATCCTTCTGTAAGTAAATGACTTCTTCAAATGCAAAGACATTATTAGTTAATATAGTCTCTAATAGCAGGGTCACAAGGTCAATCTTTCTATCAGTGAAGTCTGAATGTGCTTTCAAATATTCAGTGATCAGTCTTATTCCTACGCCATTGGGGATCACTGTGAATAAGCTAACCACATCAAGTGTCACAAAGAAAAATGTTGGTTCGTATCCAATGAGTGAGTTTGAGAATATAGGTCTAAAAGAAATTGCTTACTATCTTTCAGGATCTTCTTATTACCATTAACTAACGGTCTAAGTACACTCTCTAGATAAATAGATAGGGTTCTGTTACCCACCCTTGACCTGCAACAATAGGTCTAAATGGTGGGTCTCTGCTGTTCTTATGGACTTTAGGAAGTCCCTGTATGATCGGTATAGTGGGATTGTTCACCTTTAGGTATCCATACAGCTCTTGTGTTATGTCATGCGATAGTACCAGGTCATCTAGGGTATTGTAAACACTAAAGACCATGTTATTTAAATTAGCCTTAGTTACTTTTGTATATGTAGTTGTATCTTCAAGCATCTGAAACATTTTATTTGCATAGTAAGTATAGTCCATAATGACAACCGGTCCTCCTTTATCTGCTGGTCTTATTACAATAGACCTGTCATTTCTCAATGAATTCAAAGCTTGCCTTTGTTTATAGTTTAAATTACGTCCATGTTTGGATGGTTTATTCTCTTGATGACTTCTATATATTTCATCTTCCACTACATTCCCAAATACCTCTATAGTCGGGTTCAGTTGTGGAACATATGTACTATTTGGACGATGCTTACTCATAACTTGGCTACTATCTGAGTTGCCAAAGTCCAACCTTAATTGTAAATTCAACATACATTTTGTTTCTATAATAGTATCTACTAGATCGTTAGGTTTTGTAGGAATAAAACCTAGGCCTTTACTTAAGACCTGTATTTCATATTCATTCAGTGCCCTACCAGATAAATTCATGATTAACGATTTTGTTTCCCACATTTTCTTGATTGTGGGGCCTAGTTGTTCCTGTTCGTCTATTGAGCCTTTCCTTTTCTGTCTCTCCCTGCTTGTGGACCTTCTTTTGTCCAAAAAATGGTTCTGGGCTATGGGGAGGGGGGCCGGACATCTGTTTGAATTGAAAATGGCTCTGTTTGCTTTTGGTCTAACTACTGCTGCACCTGATCTCTGTAATGCCTGTGATGCAACCTGTCAAACTCTCACCTAACTCACCTTGGTTCTCTCTCCCATTACTTAGTATCTGTGAGGGGCTGTGAGTCTCTGTCTCTATATGATTAGATTCTGTCAACTGTGGATCAGGTCCTGTGCTGTTTCCAATAATTGGAACTTCAGGACCATCACTCTGTTTATTACGTGGGGTGAGTTTGTTGGACAGTCTATTTTCTGTGTTAATATTTTGTTGATAGCTATCTGGTTTGTTAACAGGTGTGGTTAAAGTAGTATTCCTGAAACTTTTACCTGTTACACCTGATGGTCTCTGAGATCCATTTAAATCAGAATTGAAGTGTGAGTTCGGTGTCATTTCTCTGGGGCAAGAGAAAACACTATTATTTCTAAAATCTCAGAATCCCTGGTAATTTTACTTTTTCTGGTCTAACATCCGTTTCTCTAAAAATAACACATCTTCTATAACTTTTCTTAGTTTACTCATACATATTTCATTATTACTATATTTGCATTCAAAATCTTTAAACAAATTGTTAACAACCAATCTCAATCTCTCCTCTTCAGGTAGGTGAAATTCAATCAAAAGTTTCATATAGCTAAAACTCAACTCAGTTGAGTTGCTGCCAACGATACAGAAGATCTGGCAGTGAAGTACCAGAGGTGGGCATTTTAGTACTCTTAGCCCACGAGGTATGATTTGCTTATTTAAACATACTTCAAAATAATGTCTCTGAACTTGTAGTTTGATTAATTTAGTAAACACAGTCTCTAATTCATGTAAGTCTTTGGAAACATCCAAGTTAGTCATACCTAACTGAGTATCAGTTCCTCCATCTACGACTGGATTAAAGTCCATGAGTAGGTTTGTACTCCCAGAGACACAAGTCTTAAATCTGTCCAGGACACTTGAAGTAGGTTCTAACACTCTGTACATAAGGCAGTTCAATATTCACATTACTTTCATTCGCCATCCTCACTCTCTGCAGCTCTGACAAAAGTAAAAGTAAATGCACAAATCCAAAACTCAGAGCTGCTGTTAGTTGAGGTAGGATACTCACGCTAAAACACTAGTAAAACTCAGTCCAAAAAGATGCGACTTTCCAATGAGCAATAAAATGAAAGTAGAAATTCAAACAAATAAATCCATGTAAGTTAGCAAATTGTTTATTCCAAACGGTAAGCTGCCAAAGGCTTCTTCAGACTCTTTACACAAACTAAAACTTTGAACATCACTTTTAAAACCAACAAAAGCTTGTGATAGGATCTCTATAATCACATGTTTCCTTCATTTAAAAATACAGTAACCCATTAAACTCAGTTCCATGAATGTTACCTTGTTCAGCTAAGAAAATACTGGTATATTAAAAGTAAGAACTGAATAGTTCAAAATAAACATACATAAAAAACATACATAAAAAACATACATAAAAATGCATCGGTGCCCAAACATACATTATATTATTTTAAACAATTGAGTATATCTCAGAGCCTTGTCATATTTACTTATCATCTCATGGTGCTTTAGGAAAATCTCAGACTGAACTTTCAGGCAGTATATATCAAAAAGCCATTTCAGACTTGGTTAGTATAACCCAAACTGCTTGTAATGCACATATTTACAAAGTGTGACTTTAGACATTTCCGTTTTACTGGAAGTTCATACTATCCAGAGTAGACTCAAAACAGTCAACAATTACAGGTGGTTAAAACTTGTATCACATTAGTTAGGCTATTCTCGTATAAATCAAAAGTTAAAACAGTTTTTCAAAATTACTTATTTTCTGCAGACTCTGAAACGCTTTTAAAATTCACAGCACAACAAAGTATTCCTTGCTTATGTGCCTGGTTAATTCTTGAATGTAAACAAAGAACGCTACTGTGCATTTACGCACTATAGCTGCTCATAAAATAAACATTGTGTCTATTTAAAAGCCGATTAGGCTTACAACAGGCATAAGTACATGACGAAGCTTTTCAATAGCTGTCCATTAGTTCATGCCTTAGTCTCTTCAATCTCCGTTAATAAACAGGGACATTTGACATTTCAGGATGTGAACGTAACTTACAAAAATGTGGGTGGAAGAATGCTTCAACAATAAACGAAGCAACAAAACGTCTATATGAAAACAGAGCAATATCTTAATAATTAACTTGACTCTCGTACAGATCCACAATGGTGGAAATAAGCACACTGACTTAAGCAACCATTAATTGCACTTTATGTATGTTTTTTTATGTATGTTTTTTTTATGTATGTTTATTTTGAACTATTCAGTTCTTACTTTTAATATACCAGTATTTTTCTTAGCTGAACAAGGTAACATTCATGGAACTGAGTTTAATGGGTTACTGTATTTTTAAATGAAGGAAACATGTGATTATAGAGATCCTATCACAAGCTTTTGTTGGTTTTAAAAGTGATGTTCAAAGTTTTAGTTTGTGTAAAGAGTCTGAAGAAGCCTTTAAAGCTTACTGCTTGGAATAAACAATTTGCTAACTTACATGGATTTATTTGTTTGAATTTCTACTTTCATTTTATTGCTCATTGGAAAGTCACGCATATTGTACAATATGTTATATATAACTGATTTAGTGTATAAAAAATATATATATATATATATATTAGTAAAATATTTATGAATATAAAATGTATAAAAATATAAGAATATTAAATATTAATGTTGAGTATTGAATATAAAATATAAATATAAATATATTTAATATATTTAAAATATGAATGTAAATATAATTATATGAATATAATATATACCAGAGTAGTGCACTGATCAGTATTTATTTGTTTATATTTGTTTACCAGGGCAGTGCACTGATCAGTATTTATTTATATTTGTGCACCACTGTAATGTACTGATTAGTATTTATTTATTTATATTTGTTTACCTAGCTTGTGCACTGATCAGTATTTATTTATATTTGTGTACCACGGTAGTGCACTGATCAGTATTTATTTATTTATTTATATTTGTGTACTGTGGTAGTGCACTGATCAGTATTTATTTATATTTGTGTACCAGGGTAGTGCACTGATCAGTATTTATTTATTTATTTATTTATTTATTTGGGTAGTGCACTGGCTGATATTTATTTATTTATTTATTTATTTATTTATTTATTTATTTATTTATGTTTACTGGAGCAGTGCACTGATCAGTATATATTTATGTATATTTGTTTACTGGGGTAATGCACTGATCAGTATTTATTTATTTATATTTGTTACCGGGGTAGTGCACTGATCAGTATTTATTTATTTATTTATATTTGTGTACCAGAGTAGTGCACTGATCAGTAGTTATTTATTTATGTTTGTTTACTGGAGCAGTGCACTGATCAGTATTTATTTATTTATAGTTATGTACCGGGGTAGTGCACTGATTAGTATTTATTTATTTATGTTTGTTTACTGGGGTAGTGCACTGATCAGTATTTATTTATTTATATTTGTGTACCGGGGTATTGCACTGATCAGTATTTATTTATTTATTTATATTTGTGTACCAGAGTAGTGCACTGATCAGTATTTATTTATTTGTATTTGTGTACCGGGGTAGTGCACTGATCAGTATTTATTTATTTATTTATATTTGTGTACCAGAGTAGTGCACTGATCAGTATTTATTTATTTGTATTTGTGTACCGGGGTAGTGCACTGATCAGTATTTATTTATTTATTTATATTTGTGTACCAGAGTAGTGCACTGATCAGTATTTATTTATTTGTATTTGTGTACCGGTAGTGAAATGAGTAAAAACACATATGTTGATCAGTATTTAAAACATTTATTTAAAACATGTTTGTTTATTGGGGTAGTGCACTGATCAGTATTTATTTATTTATTTATATTTGTGTACCAGAGTAGTGCACTGATCAGTAGTTATTTATTTATGTTTGTTTACCGGGGCAGTGCACTGATCAGTATTTATTATTTATAGTTATGTACCGGGGTAGTGCACTGATTAGTATTTATTTAATTATTTATATTAGTGTACCAGGATAATGCACTGATTAGTATTTATTTATGTATGTATTTATGTATTTATTTATTTATATTTGTTTACCGGGGTAGTGCACTGATTCGTATTTATTTGTTTACCGGGGTAGTGCACTGATCAGTATTTATTTATTTATTTATATTAGTGTACCGGCATAGTGCACTGGTCAGTATATATATTTATTTATATTTGTTTACCATGGTAGTGCACTGATCAGTATATTTATTTATTTATTTGTATTTGTGTACCGGGGTAGTCTACTGATCAGTATTTATTTATTTATGTTTGTTTAGGGGGGTAGTGCACTGATCAGTATTTATTTATTTATTTATTTGTTTATATTTGTTTACCGGGTAGTATGATCAGTATATTTATTTATATTTGTTTAGGGGGGTAGTGCACTTATCAGTATTTATTTATTTATATTTGTGTTCCCAGGTAGTGCACTGATCAGTATTTATTTATATTTGTGTACCGGTGCAGGGCACTGATCAGTATTTATTTATTTATTTATATTTGTTTACCAGGGTAGTGCACTGATCAGTATTTGTTTATTTGTTTATATTTGTTTACCAGGTAGTATGATCAGTATATTTATTTATATTTGTTTAGTGGGGTAGTGCACTTATCAGTATTTATTTATATCTGTGTTCCCAGGTAGTGCACTGATCAATATTTATTTATTTATATTTGTGTACCGGTGCAGGGCACTGATCAGTATTTATTTATTTATTTATATTTGTTTACCAGGGTAGTGCACTGATCAGTATTTATTTATTTGTTTATATTTGTTTGCCAGGTAGTATGATCAGTATATTTATTTATATTTGTTTAGGGGGGTAGTGCACTGATCAGTATTTATTTATTTATTTATTTATTTTATTTATTTATTTATATTTGTTTAGGGGGGCAGTGCACTGATCAGTATTTATTTATTTATATTTGTTTACCAGGGTAGTGCACTGATCAGTATTTATTTATTTATATTTGTGTACCGGTGCAGGGCACTGATCAGTATTTATTTATTTATTTATTTATGTTTGTTTACCAGGTAGTATGATCAGTATATTTATTTATATTTGTTTAGGGGGTAGTGCACTGATCAGTATTTATTTATTTATTTATTTATATTTGTGTTCCCAGGTAGTGCACTGGCCTCATGTTTGGAGTGTCAGAGGTAAGTGAAATTGTCAGGAAACTGACAGATATAGAATAACAGGGTGCAGTGTTTGGCCGGAGAAGTGTCCTGTGCTTACCCAGTAACTTAGCAAGCAGACACTTTGGATTTACTTGCACTAACTCTATTGTCCTGTGTTTACCCAGTAACTTAGCAAGCAGACGCTTTGGATTTACTTGCACTAACTCTATTGTCCTGTGCTTACCCAGTAACTTAGCAAGCAGACGCTTTGGATTTACTTGCACGAACTCTATTGTCCTGTGCTTACCCAGTAACTTAGCAAGCAGACACTTTGGATTTACTTGCACTAACTCTATTGTCCTGTGTTTACCCAGCTAGCAGAGACTTCTGGATTTACTTGCACTAACTCTATTGTCCTGTGCTTACCCAGTAACTTAGCAAGCAGACGCTTTGGACTTATTTGCGCTAACTCTATTGTCCTGTGCTTACCCAGTAACTTAGCAAACAGACGCTTTGGATTTACTTGCACTAACTCTATTGTCCTGTGCTTACCCAGTAACTTGGCAAGCAGACGCTCTGGATTTACTTGCACTAACTCTATTGTCCTGTGCTTACCCAGTAACTTAGCAAGCAGACGCTTTGGACTTATTTGCGCTAACTCTATTGTCCTGTGCTTACCCAGTAACTTAGCAAACAGACGCTTTGGATTTACTTGCACTAACTCTATTGTCCTGTGCTTACCCAGAAACCATATCTGATATTTCACTGCACCAGTTATCTTTTAAGACCAGCTCACACACCATCTTGAAAGTGGTAATATAATTAACGTCACACAAATCCATTCATCACCTCTTATTCTTTTTTTTTTTTTCTAGAATAGAAATCAGGAGTGAGAGAGTGAGACCTTGCACACCTGCAGCTCAGGTTTTATCAGGAGTTAAGTAGACGAGTTTAGGACAACAGTTGAGTTGTTTGTCACCTTTGTCCTAGGCAAGGAGAGGCTGACAGTTGCTAAACAAACCCTAGCCAGACAAACTGCAAGTTACCTTTATTTATTTATTTGTATTTTTTTTTCGGGATAGAGCATTGATCTCCATGGACCTTTTTCAGACTCAACCCAGGAACAGTGTCTGGTTAAGTGACTCACTCAGAGTAACACAGTTATCTTTTGCTGTCAGACAGAAAGCTGCCCACTGAAAAATACACTTTCAAAAGGTCACTGCATCTGGTTGTGGCTGATTTTAGTTCTTGCTACAACCATTCCTTCATTGCAGATGTTTATGCTGTTGCCATTTAGTTTTCAGTGTACACTTTCATCAAGTATTATTGCCTGGACCATGACTCCAGGAGTCAGTCCTGCTACAGTAAGTCAGTATTACAGGAATCAGGTTTGTGTGACTGTCCTATGGTGCTTGCCTTCTTTGGGTTTATAGTATGGGGTTCTTTTCAAATGTAGACCCATAGAGGAAGGTCCCAGGTGTTTATATGAAAGCCTTATTCTTACTGTATTACTTGCTCCACAAAACAGCCCTGCATGGTGGCTTAGTTGTAATGCGTGTCACCCCCCGCCCCCCTTTTGGATAGTTCCACCATTTACTGATAGAATTCTTGTAAGTGTGTAACAAGTACTTATATTTACATATCTTTGTAAGTGTGTACATGTCTGAACAAGTGCATATATTTACATATTATTGTAAGTGTGTACATGTCTGAACAAGCATGTATAATTACATATCCTTTTAAGTGTGTACATGTCTGCACAAGTGCAAATATTTGCATATCCTTGTAAGGGTGTACATGTCTGAACAAGTACGTATATTTACATAGCCTTGTAAGTGTGTACATGTCTGAACAAGTACGTGTATTTACATAGCCTTGTAAGTGTGTACATGTCTGAACAAGTACGTATATTTACATATCCTTGTAAGTGTGTACATGTCTGAACAAGTACGTATATTTACATATCCTTGTAAGTGTGTACATGTTTGCACAAGTGCATATATTTACAAATCCTCGTGTGTATGTGTGCACAAGTGCATATATTTATAAATCCTCGTGTGTACGTGTGCACAAATGCATATATTTACAAATCCTCGTGTGTACATGTGCACAAGTGCATATATTTATAAATCCTCGTGTGTACGTGTGCACAAGTGCATATATTTATAAATCCTCGTGTGTACGTGTGCACAAGTGCATATATTTATAAATCCTCGTGTGTACGTGTGCACAAGTACGTATATTTACAAATCCTCGTGTGTACGTGTGCACAAGTGCATATATTTATAAATCCTCGTGTGTATGTGTGCACAAGTGCATATATTTACAAATCCTCGTGTGTACATGTGTGCACAAGTGCATATATTTACAAATCCTTTTAAGTGTGTACATGCCTGGTCATCACAGTTTTTTTTGATTTGCTGTAAGTGAGCGCATTCAGTGGTTGCTAGGGCAAACGTGATAGCTGAGTGGCTAGATGCACTTACCTGTGCAAAGTTATGTTACAGTGTGTACAGATGTGGGGTGCACTTTTCCCTTCTCATGGGAGATAAAGAGAAAGGGGAGTGGAAAGAAGGAGTGAAGGGTAGTCCCAAGTGTAGCGCACTGAAAAGGGTTCCCAGAAAGAATGCATGCATCAAGTCATAGTCCTGTAGTAAGACTGGTCAGAAGAAGAGATGAAGCTTTCCGGTACTTTTTATTAATGTCTGTCTACTGTGAATGTATCTCACAATATCTTTTATGACTACTTATTTTATAGCCCTGAATATTTAGAAGCTGTGAAGACCACTCAGAAGATGACTCTGGAGGAGCTGAAACAGTTTTCTAAGACTTATGGTGACATGTATTTTCATCAGGTATATATTTTCAGTGAAAGTTATTGCTGGTAACTGGATAACAGTGATTCTCAAAAGTTGTTTTAACTGGAATACAGTACTGATGCTAGTGTTTTTTTTTTAACAAAAAAAAACATGTTTATTGAATTATCACGTATGACATAGGCAATGTTAAATCTCTGTATGTGAAAAACCGCCCACATTAACACAATTGTAGTTGCAAACAATATACATTACAGACCCCATTGAGACAACTGTAGTTGCAAACTTCATACATCACTTTTAATATATCCAGTCATTGTCAGTTAAGTATTACATAGCTCATTCAGATCCTGCCTTCTTTTAAACCTCGTTCGCGCACTTCCCATTTTTTCCCTATGTAGTTTGCTCCGTCCCTTTTCTAAAGATCCCATTTCTGGTTGCTTTATCTCTGTTACTATATTCACTACTTCTGGTAAAGTTGGTTTAATCCTCCACCCCTGGTGAAGTTGGTTTAATCCTCCACCCCTGGTGAAGTTGGTTTAACCCTCCACCCCTGCCAGTAGCCTCTTAGTGCCATTATTACCTTATTTATATCATCTTATATCACTATTGGAGCTCCTCTTGCGGTTAATATAAGTACTCCTCTTTTTTTTTTGTTCCTGGTATTCTGCTGAATAACCATCTTGAAAACCTTTCTTTATCAAATTGATATGTTCAGTTCTTTCCAAGTGTGTCTCCTGTAGCATAGCTAATGCACTCTACATTTTTAGTATAGGTCACTACTCTTTCTTTTTTTGTATTTATCTGTGAGACCATCCAGGTTTAAAAACATTACAGAAGGCATCCTTTTCTTATATTAATTGTTTCCATTTCTTTTCTTATATAATTATTGTTTCCACCTTTTATGTATAACTGCTTTTTTATTAAATGTCTAGATGTTCTTCGTGTTTCACTGTTGCAGTCATCACACTAGGGTTATCTGCCTGCAGGTAGCCTTCAATCAGCCCGAATACCAGAGTCTTGGGATTTCTGTGTCAGATGCTGTCGCCTCTTCCATGACAGCAAGTCATCAGGGGTATAAAACATGCAGCCGATGCCATTACATCAGCTTTTCTTGCCGAGCAGAACCTGAAGTAGAAACAGTTCGCAAGTGCCGGTCGGCCGCTACCTGAAATTTTCGTTATTCGAATTTCAGACGTGAAGTCTTCTAAAGCTAAGTACCCCGTTGGGGATCCTTTTTTCTTGCTCTAACCGATGTCAGAAAAACTTAATAATTGTCTTGCCTGTGGAAAGCAAATACCTCACAGAGATTTTCATTCTTACTGTGTCACCTTTTTAGGCCCAGACCACGACATTCCTCGTTGTCGGTTTTGTGCTCTGTTCCATGCCTAAACTATTCGTCATCGGGCTATCTTTGTTGCTAAATTATTTCCCTCTCGTTCTCTGTATTTTGAAATGGCTTCGATAAGCCATCCGACTACCGATCTTCCAAAAAAACCATAAGGATAAAGACAGAGACAGACCGTATAGGTCCAAAACTGCCAACGACGCTTCTGTTAAGCTAGTCGCCAGTCCGCCTGTACTCAGTGAGGTGCTTTCGCAGCCCCAGATACCTGCTTTCGCAGCCCCTGATACCCGCTTCTACAGATTCGCAGGCATCTACTGAGACCCATTCGGAGTCCGGTATGCCGTGAGATGCTTCTTTGACTATGGAACCTGCGGATGTCTCTAATTTGGATGGGTCCGGAGCTACTGTGCAGGCACAGGCTTTTGAGGTTATATTCAGACCTTCCGATCTTCGTATTAAACCAACTACTTCGTTTCTGAATAAAACTACCAAATTTCTTAGGCCCAGAGTTCGCACTCCTCCTAGTAAACCGACTATCAAAGCGCATTCTCAAATTCCCATGCCACAGAAACAAATGCTTAGAATGGCTGAAGACCTTATTACTTTAATTAGGGGAAGCCAGCCTTCCCCCTCTAAAAGACAAAGAATTGATTTTCCTTTTGAATCTACAGATCACGAGTCCAATGAGACTGAACCCTCACATTACCAGGACATACCCTTATCTACCTATGAGGATTCAGATGCAGAGGACTCCTTTCCCTCTGCTTCCCTCCCAGAGGACTTTTCCGCTGGGAGTGCCAGGACTACCCACAGTCCAAAAAGAGACTCAGGGATTTTTTAACTTGTCTCAGCACAGGTCTCTAGCTATCCCCCCTGTTCTGGAAATTGTAAATGATGTCTTCATGGAATCTAGTCTTACCCCTGATCCTTTGCCACCAGCTCCTAGAAAGCCTGACGGGTAGTACAGAGTACCTGACTCTCAACTTTCTATTTAAAAATCCCACTGCGGATCCAGATACCATTCCTCATGGACCTAAGGGTATTAAGGCTACTACGGCCAAAAGCCCTACCCCTTCGGATAGGGATTCTAGGGCTTTAGACAGATGGGGAAAGAAGGTGTATACCTCTGCAACTCTTGCCATCAGGGCTTTAAATTGCCAGTTTCACATGTTGAGGTACCAGCAGCATATTATGGAACTAATTAAACAAAAAATGATGTTGATTCCTGATTGTGCAGAACATAAAGATTTGCAAGAGTTAATGTATTCTGCAAACCAAGTTGGAAAACATACTTTGCAGTGTGGTTTTGATGCCTTAGAAGCATCTTGTAGGGCTGCTGTCACTGAGTCTGTTCTTAGAAGGCATGCTTGGATGAAGGAACAAATCTTGCCAGACCAAGTCAAAGCAAAATTACTAGATGCTCCATTAAACCAAAAATGTTTGGCACTAAAGCAGAATAAGCTCTTAAAAAGATGGAGGAAAAAGCAAACTCTATGCAAACTGTTAATGATTTCCTACAGGTACAGCCACCTAGATTCAGTAGGCATTGGCCTTCAAAAACACTGGTCCTTTCCAGTCCCTCCCAGACCTTCTCAGTCCAAACCCAGTCCTTCCCAGACCTTCTCAGTCCAAACCCTGGGGCAGCAGACAACCAAGAGTACAGTCTCAGGGTATGCACAGATCTAAACAATGGAGTGCTCCCACCTCAAAAGCAGGAAAGGTAAGCCACCCTCTTGTGGAAAAAGTTCACAATGACTTGTCCTTCATCCTTCCCAGCCTTGCCCAAGTACTTGCACCCCTAGGAGGAAAACTCACCCTGCATGCAAAAAACTGGGGGTACATTACCCAGGACAGATGGGTCTTAAACATTGTATCCCAGGGATACAGATTCTACTTCCACTCACTGCCAACCCAGAGCAGATTGCCAGACCTCCCCCCAAACCAGTGGGCAGAGGCCCAAAAGCAGGTACTTTCTCTTCTCGGTATCAGGGCTATTCAACCTGTTCCAACAGAGGAACGGGGACAGGGTTTCTACTCCAGACAGTTTCTGGTGCCCAGAAAAGAAAACTCTTGGCTTCCTATCCTGGATCTGTCAATTCACAACACCTTCCTGGTGATACCAAAATTCAAAATGCTTACTCTCAAACAGCTGCTTCCTATGCTAGCCAAGATCTCCTGGCTGGTCACCCTAGACTTAAAGGAAGCTTATCTGCACATCCCCATAAGGGAAAATTGGAGGAAGTCACTATGTTTCAGGGCAGGCTCTATGCACGATCAGGTCTCTGCACGTCCCTTTGGCTTATCTGCTACGCCCAGGGTATTCACAAAATGCCTGGCTCCAGCCATTACATATTGCAGGCAGAGAAAAATTCAAATTTACCCACACTTGGATGATTGCCTGATTCAGGCGGACAGTCAGGAATTGCTACTTCAGCACCTGACATTTGTAAAGAGACTCCTAACTTCTCTGGAGTACACCATCAACGAAAATAAATCACATCTGGTACCCAGCCAAAAAATTGTATTCCTGGGAGCAAGCTTGAACACAACTTCCCAGGTGGCATTCCTCACTCCAGAAAAGCAGGTTTATTTGACAAAACTACTGGCCACCCAAACCCAGCTATCTGTAAGAAAAATACTGCAAGCCCTAGGGTTCATGGCCTCATGCATTCTACTAATTCCATATGCAAGACTGCATATGAGGAAACTTTAATGGTACTTAAAAAGTCTCTGGTGTCAACATTCTCAGGACCTGGAAACAGTGATTCCTGTCATTCCTTGCCTAAGGGCAGAGTTCATTTGGTGGGCAGAGGCCTGCTACCACAACAAGGGACTCCCTTTCACTCAACCCCCTGACAACAACAGACGCATCAGACTGTGAATGGGGGGCTCACATGGCAGGCAAATGCATTCAAGGCAAATGGAGCCCAAGACAAATGCACCTGCATATCAATCAAAAGAAAATTTAGCTGTACAGAACACTCTGACAGCCTGCAAATACCTTATCCTTCCAGGACAACTCTTGATAAAGACAGACAACACCACAGCTATGTGGTACATAAACAAGCAGGGGGGGACTCATTCCTACACACTCTGCAGGTTAGCTGTGGAACACAGCCTTGAGCAATCAAGTGCACCTGCAAGCTCAATTCCTACCAGGCAAACAAAATTCACTGGCAGGTGACTTAAGCAGAAATATAATGGACCCACACAAGTGGAAACTGGAACCCAACTCATTCAAGCTTCTAATCCACAGGTGGGGGACACCAGAGGTGGACCTCTTTGCTTCTTTCAGATCCATCAATTGAGCAAATTTTGCACCAGAACTCTCGACAAACAAGCATGGAAAGTGGATGCCCTATTCTTTGCATGGGGAAAACCTCTCAATCTATGCCTTTCCCCCTCTGTCCCTCCTCTCGAAAGTACTACTCAAGATCAAACAGGACAGGCCAAGGACAATCCTTATTGCACCAGACTGGCCACCCCAGCACTGGTACCTACTTTTACGCAGTCTTGACAGCAGTGCCACCCTGGCACTTGCATCAGACTCCTTCCCTGCTATCCCAGCAGGAGGGGCAGATTTTGCACCCTCAGCTGCACATCCTGAACCTAGCAGCCTGCCTCATTCCATGAATACATCACCAGCAACCCTCACAAACAGGTGCTGGATGTCATCCTTGAAGCCAGGAGGCCTAGTACTAGGAAATCCTATTCAGAAAAGTGTAAAAGATACTGTTCTTGGAGCCAGTCTCAGGGAAAGGACACAACCGTGGCCACCTTACCTCAAATCCTAGATTATCTAGCAAAACTACTCCACAAAGGCCTATCCTTCTCTTCAATTAAGATTCATGCCTCTGCCATCTCAGCTCATTACAATACTGAGCCACCCCTCTTCTCCCACCCTCTAGTCAAACAGTTCCTGAGAGGAGCTAACAATCTAAGACCCCCGAGGAGAGCTCACACTCCAGCCTGGGACCTTAACTTTGTACTAGAGAAACTCACGCTTCCCCCCTTTGAGCCTGCTGCTTCAGCAGAGTTTAAATTCCTCTCTTGGAAAACAGCTATACTTCTAGCCATCACTTCACCAAGAAGAGTATCTGAGTTGCAGGCCCTTATGACTGTGGAACTCTTCATTATCTTCCATGCGGACAGGGTTTCCCTCAGGACTAACCCATCATTTATGCCCAAGATGGTATCCAGTGTGGCTTTAAACCAATCCATCCATTTACCAACCTTTTTCCCTAATCCTCAGAATAAAGGGGAAAAGATCCTTCACTCCTTGGATGTGCACAGGCAGCTTAGGTTCTACCTTGATAGGATTAAATCTTTCAGAAAAATCTGACCAGCTGCTAGTCAGCTTTGCTACAGGGGCAGAGGGCAAGGCCATTTCAAAGCAAACCATCTCCAGATGGGGAGCACACTGCATCCATTTCTGCTACAAACACCAGGGAAAACCTACCCCACAAGGAATCAGAACCCATTCTACTAGGGCTACCTCAACCTCTACAGCATTTCTCAAGGGAGTCTCTACCAGGGACATCTTGGAAGCTGCAACCTGGAGTTCTGTACACACCTTCACCCAGCATTACCACTTGCCTATCTTTTCTAAATCCAGAGCTAGATTTGCTACAGCAGTCTTGCTAGGCCTGCTAGCCAGCCCTAATACTTCTTGACTGCCTCCACCCTTCCTCAGCTTTGGGAATCAACCCAAGTGTGATGACTGCAACAGTGAAACACAAAGAACATAGTACAGTTGTGTACACTTACTATAAATGTAGATGTTCGAGTGTATTCACTGTTGCAGTCTGGTTACCCTCCCTCCAGCCCCCTGACTTTTCTATACTTTCTACATATCCTCTGTTTTGGCCATATCTTATGGCAATGGTATTTACTTTTTACTGGAGGTGTTCCACACCATGTAATTGCTTCCTATTTTGGGGGCTCCTGACATCTGGGGCAAGAAAAACAGATGTAATGACGTCGGCTGCTTGTTTTATACCCCTGACGACTTGACGTCATGGAAGAGGCGACAGCATCTGACGCAGAAATCCCAAGACTCTGGTATTTGGGCCGACTGAGCGCTACCTGCAGCCAGATAACCCAAGTGTGATGACTGCAACAATGAATACACTCGAACATCTACATTTATGGTAAGTGTGCAAAACTGTACTTTCCAACTTTTATGTTACATGCATGTAAAGTTCGGCAGGTTGGTCTTTTTTACAGCAGTTTCTTCTCATATCCATTTGAGCCTATGCCAAAACTTACAAAACTTTTTGTTTTATTGAAATCCTACAAACAAACAAAAAAAAATCCCCAATACTCCCATAAAACCTAATAAATTAGTAAAAACACACAAAACTATGTACATCTTCAAAATTTGAAATTTTAACTTCCTAATAAGAACAAAAAGTTCTTAACTGATAGCCACCCAGACAGACTCTTGTTGACCAAAAAGAAGGGTCATCCATGCTAAGACACATGGTACAGACTGTGCTTTTAGCAACTGCTGTCTGGTTTTAACTTATGTTTATAGCTCTCCCAGCTGAGTAAATACATGAATGCTTTCAGTAAACACTTTTCCCAAGCCATTTCTCTTTATCAGACTATCTTCTAGGGGCATGCAAACCAGACAAAACCACTAAGGATACATTGTTTACTAGAAGAAAGCCCTATAATTTGCAGTATTCTTTTCCATTTACTTGATTTTTGGGTTGCTGGATAAAGCCAAAAGCTTTGGCCCAGTGTTACATTGTCATGCTCCTCACTCCCCTGTGTGTTACATTGTCATGCTCCTCATTCCCTTGTGTTACATTGTCATGCTCCTCATTCCCCTGTGTTACATTGTCATGCTCCTCACTCCCCTGTGTGTTACATTGTCATGCTCCTCACTCCCCTGTGTGTTACATTGTCATGCTCCTCACTCCCCTGTGTTACATTGTCAGGCTCCTCATTCCCCTGTGTGTTACATTGTCATGCTCCTCATTCCCCTGTGTGTTACATTGTCATGCTCCTCATTCCCCAGTGTTACATTGTCAGCTCCTCACTCCCCTGTGTGTTACATTGTCATGTTCCTCATTCCCTTGTGTTACATTGTCATGCTCCTCACTCCCCTGTGTTACATTGTCATGCTCCTCACTCCCCTGTGTGTTACATTGTCATGCTCCTCATTCCCCTGTGTGTTACATTGTCATGCTCCTCACTCCCCTGTGTGTTACATTGTCATGCTCCTCATTCCCGTGTGTTACATTGTCATGCTCCTCACTCCCCTGTGTGTTACATTGTCATGCTCCTCACTCCCCTGTGTTACATTGTCATGCTTCTCACTCCCCTGTGTTACATTGTCATGCTCCTCACTCCCCTGTGTTACACTGTCATGCTCCTCACTCCCCTGTGTGTTACATTTTCATGCTCCTCATTCCCTGTTACACTCCCCTTTGTCATGCTCCTCATTCCCTGTGTGTTACATTGTCATGCTCCTCATTCCCCTGTGTGTTACATTGTCATGCTCCTCATTCCCCAGTGTTACATTGTCATGCTCCTCATTCCCTTGTGTTACATTGTCATGCTCCTCATTCCCTTGTGTTACATTGTCATGCTCCTCATTCCCTTGTGTTACATTGTCATGCTCTGCATTCCCTTGTGTTTTACATTGTCATCCTCCTCATTCCCCTGTGTGTTACATTGTCATGCTCCTCATTCCTATGTGTTACATTGTCATGCTCCTCACTCCCCTGTGTGTTACATTGTCATGCTCCTCACTCCCCTGTGTGTTACATTGTCATGCTCCTCACTCCCCTGTGTGTTACATTGTCATGCTCCTCTGTCATGCTCCTCATTCCCCAGTGTTACATTGTCATTCTTCTCACTCCCCTGTGTTACATTGTCATGCTCCTCACTCCCCTGTGTGTTACATTGTCATGCTCCTCATTCCCGTGTGTTACATTGTCATGCTCCTCACTCCCCTGTGTGTTACATTGTCATGCTCCTCACTCCCCTGTGTGTTACATTGTCATGCTCCTCACTCCCCTGTGTTACATTGTCATGCTCCTCACTCCCCTGTGTTACATTTTCATGCTCCTCACTCCCCTGTGTGTTACATTTTCATGCTCCTCATTCCCCTGTGTTACATTGTCATGCTCCACACTCTCCTGTGTGTTACATTGTCATGCTCCTCATTCCCCTGTGTGTTACATTGTCATGCTCCTCATTCCCTGTGTTACATTGTCATGCACTGCATTCCCCTGTGTGTTACATTGTCATGCTGCTAATTCCCCTGTGTGTTACATTGTCATGCTCCTAATTCTCCTGTGTTACATTTTCATGCTCCCCTTTTCCCTGTGTGTTACATTGTCATGCTCCTCATTCCCCTGTGCTACATTGTCATGCTCCTCATTCCCTGTGTGTTACATTGTCATGCTCCTCACTTCCCTTTGTGTTACACTGTCATGCTCCTCATTCCCCTGTGTGTTACATTGTCATGCTTCTCACTCCCGTGTGTTACATTGTCATGCTCCTCATTCCCCTGTGTTACATTGTCATGCTCCTCATTCCCCTTGTGTTACATTGTCATGCTCCTCACTCCCCTGTGTTACATTGTCATGCTCCTCACTTCCCTGTGTGTTACATTGTCATGCTCCTCATTCTCGTGTTACATTGTCATACTCCTCTTTCCGCTGTGTTGCATTTTCATGCTCCTCATTCCCTTGTGTCACATTGTCATGCTCCTCACTCCCCTGTGTTACACTGTCATGCTCCTCACTCCCCTGTGTTACATTGTCATGCTCCTCACTCCCCTGTGTTACATTGTCATGCTCCTCACTCCCCTGTGTTACATTGTCATGCTCCTCATTCCCCTGTGTTCCATTGTCATGCTCCTCATTCCCCTGTGTGTTACATTGTCATGCTCCTCATTCCCCTGTGTGTTACATTGCCATGCTCCTCACTCCCCTGTTTGTTACATTGTAATGTTCTTCACTCCCCTTTGTGTTACATTGTCATGCACTGCATTCCCTTGTGTGTTACATTGTCATGCTCCTAATTCCCTTGTGTGTTACATTCTCATGCTCCTCATTCCTATGTGTGTTACATTCTCATGCTCCTCATTCCTATGTGTGTTACATTGTCATGCTCCTCATTCCTGTGTGTTACATTGTCATGCTCCTCATTCCCCTGTGTGTTACATTGTCATGCTCCTCATTCCCTTGTGTGTTACATTGTCATGCTCCTCACTCCCCTGTGTTACATTGTCATGCTCCTCATTTTCACGTGTTACATTGCCATGCTCCTCACTCCCATGTGTTACATTGTCATGCTCCTCATTCCCCTGTGTGTTACATTGCCATGCTCCTCACTCCCCTGTGTGTTACATTGTCATGCACTGCATTCCCTTGTGTGTTACATTGTCATGCTCCTAATTCCCTTGTGTGTTACATTCTCATGCTCCTCATTCCTATGTGTGTTACATTCTCATGCTCCTCATTCCTATGTGTGTTACATTGTCATGCTGCTAATTCCCCTGTGTGTTACATTGTCATGCTCCTAATTCTCCTGTGTTACATTTTCATGCTCCCCTTTTCCCTGTGTGTTACATTGTCATGCTCCTCATTCCCTTGTGTGTTACATTGTCATGCTCCTCATCCCCTTGTGTTACATTGTCATGCTCCTCATTCCCGTGTGTGTTACATTGTCATGCTCCTCACTCCCCTGGGTTACATTGTCATGCTCCTCACTCCCCTGTGTGTTACATTGTCATGCTCCTCATTCCCCTGTGTTACATTGTCATGCTCCTCACTCCCCTGTGTTACATTGTCATGCTCCTCACTCCCCTGTGTGTTACATTGTCATGCTCCTCACTCCCCTGTGTGTTACATTGTCATGCTCCTCACTCCCTTGTGTTACATTTTCATGCTCCTCATTCCCCTGTGTGTTACATTGTCATGCTCCTCATTCCCCTGTGTGTTACATTGTCATGCTCCTCATTCCCCTGTGTGTTACATTGTCATGCTTCTCATTTCCCTGTTACATTGTCATGCTCCCCTTTCCCCTGTGTTACATTGTCATGCTCCTTATTCCCTGTGTTACATTGTCATGCTCCTCACTCCCTGTGTGTTACATTGTCATGCTCCTCACTCCCCTGTGTGTTACATTGTCATGCTCCTCACTCCCCTGTGTGTTACATTGTCATGCTCCTCATTCCCCTGTGTGTTACATTGTCATGCTCCTCATTCCCATGTATGTTACATTGTCATGCTCTGCATTCCCTTGTGTTTTACATTGTCATCCTCCTCATTCCCCTGTGTGTTACATTGCCATGCTCCTCATTCCCCTGTGTTACATTGTCATGCTCCTCATTCCTGTGTGTTATATTGTCATGCTCCTCAAACCCCTGTGTTACATTGTCATGCTCCTCATTCCCTTGTGTTACATTGTCATGCTCCTCACTCCCCTGTGTGTTACATTGTCATGCTCCTCACTCCCCTGTGTTACACTGTCATGCTCCTCACTCCCCTGTGTTACATTGTCATGCTCCTCACTCCAATGTGTTACATTGTCATGCTCCTCACTCCCTGTGTTACATTGTCATGCTCCTCACTGTGTGTTACATTGTCATCCTCCTCACTCCTGTGTTACATTGTCATCCTCCTCACTCCCTGTGTGTTACATTGTCATGCTCCTCATTCCCTGTGTGTTACATTGTCATGCTCCTCATTCCCCCGTGTTACATTGTCATGCTCCTCATTCCCCTGTGTTACATTGTCATGCTCCTCATTCCCCTGTGTGTTACATTGTCATGCTCCTCACTCCCCTGTTTGTTACATTGTCATGTTCTTCACTCCCCTTTGTGTTACATTGTCATGCTCCTCATTCCCTTGTGTGTTACATTGTCATGCTCCTTATTCTCTTGTGTTACATTGTCATGCTCCTCATTCCTATGTGTGTTACATTGTCATGCTCCTCATTCCTCTGTGTTACATTGTCATGCTCCACACTCCCCTTTGTTACATTGTCATGCTCCTCATTCCCCTGTGTGTTACATTGACATGCTCCTCACTCCCCTGTTTGTTACATTGTAATGCTCTTCACTCCCCTTTGTGTTACATTGTTATGCACCTCTTCCCTGTGTGTTACATTGTCATGCTCCTAATTCCTGTGTTACATTGTCATGCTCCTCACTCCTGTGTGTTACATTGTCATGCTCCTCACTCCTGTGTGTTACATTGTCATGCTCCTCATTCCCATTGTGTTACATTGTCATGCTCCTCACTCCCCTGTGTGTTACATTGTCATGCTCCTCATTCCCATGTGTTACATTGTCATGCTCCTCATTCCCATGTGTTACATTGTCATGCTCCTCATTCCCATGTGTTACATTGTCATGCTCTTCATTCCCCTGTGTGTTACATTGTCATGCTCCTCATTCCCATGTGTTACATTGTCATGCTCCTCATTCCCATGTGTTACATTGTCATGCTCCTCACTCCCGTGCGTTACATTGTCATGCTCCTCACTCCCCTGTGTGTTACATTGTCATGCTCCTCATTCCCTGTGTGTTACATTGTCATGCTCCTCAGTCCCCTGTGTTACATTGTCCTGCTCCTCACTCCCCTTTGTGTTACATTGTCATGCTCCTCATTCCCCTGTGTTACGTTGTCATGCTCCTCATTCATCTGTGTGTTACATTGTCATGCTCCTCATTCCCGTGTGTTAGTGTCATGCTCCTCATTCCCTGTGTGTTACATTGTCATGCTCCTCATTCCCTGTGTTACATTGTCATGCTCCTCATTCCCGTGTGTTACATTGTCATGCTCCTCATTCCCCTGTGTTACATTGTCATGCCCCTCATTCCCCTGTGTTACATTGTCATGCTCCTCATTCCCCTGTGTTACATTGTCATGCTCCTCATTCCAGTGTGTGTTACATTGTCATGCACCTCATTCCTGTGTGTTACATTGTCATGCTCCTTATTCCCCTTTGTTGCATTGTCATGCTCCTCATTCCCCAGTGTGTTACATTGTCTTGCTCTCCTTCCCCTGTGTGTTACATTGTCATGCTCCTCATTCACCTGTGTGTTACATTGTCATGCTCCTCATTCCCCTGTGTTACATTGTCATGCTCCTCATTCCTATGTGTGTTACATTGTCATGCTCCTCATTCCCTGTGTGTTACATTGTCATGCTCCTCATTCCTGTGTGTTACATTGTCATGCTCCTCATTCCTGTGTGTTACATTGTCATGCTCCTCTTTCCCCTGTGTGTTACATGTTCATGCTCCTCACTCCCCTGTGTGTTACATTGTCATGCTCCTCACTCCCCTGTGTGTTACATTGTCATGCTCCTCACTCCCCTGTGTGTTACATTGTCATGCTCCTCATTCCCCTGTGTGTTACATTGTCATGCTCCTCATTCCCCTGTGTTACATTGTCATGCTCCTCATTCCCTTGTGTGTTAGTGTCATGCTCCTCATTCCCTTGTGTTACATTGTCATGCTCCTCATTCCCCTTTGTTACATTGTCATGTTCCTCACTCCCCTGTGTGTTACATTGTCATGCTCCTCATTCCTATGTGTGTTGCATTGTTATGCTCCTCATTCCTATGTTTGTTACATTGTCATTCCCCTGTGTTACATTGTCATGCTCCTCATTCCCCTGTGTTACATTGTCATGCTCCTCATTCCCCTGTGTTACATTGTCATGCTCCTCATTCCCCTGTGTTACATTGTCATGCTCCTCATTCCCCTGTGTTACATTGTCATGCTCCTCACTCCCCTGTGTGTTACATTGTCATGCTCATCTCTCCCCTGTGTGTTACATTGTCATGCTCTTCATTCCCCTGTGTGTTACATTGTCATGCTCTTCATTCCCCTGTGTGTTACATTGTCATGCTCCTCATTCCCGTGTGTTACATTGTCATGCTCCTCTCTCCCGTGTGTTATATTGTCATGCTCCTCACTCCTGTGTGTTACATTGTCATGCTCCTCATTCCACTATGTGTTACATTGTCATGCTCCTCATTCCCTTGTGTGGTACATGCACTTCACTCCCGTGTGTTATATTGTCATGCTCCTCATTCCACTGTGTGTTACACTGTCATGCTCTTCATTCCACTGTGTGTTACATTGTCATGCTCCACACTCCCCTTTGTGTTAGATTATCATGCTCCTCCTTCCCGTGTGTGTTACATGTTCATGCTCCTCCTTCCCGTGTGTGTTACATGTTCATGCTCCTCCTTCCCCTGTGTGTTACATGTTCATGCTCCTCCTTCCCCTGTGTGTTACATTGTCATGCTCCTCACTCCCCTGTGTGTTACATTGTCATGCTCCTCACTCCCCCGTGTGTTGCACTGTCATGCTCCTCATTCCCCTGTGTTACATTGTCATGCTCCTCATTCCCCTGTGTTACATTGTCATGCTCCTCATTCCCCTGGGTTATGTTGTCATGCATGCTCCTCACTCCCCTTTGTTACATTGTCATGCATGCTCCTCACTCCCCTTTGTTACATTGTCATGCTCCTCATTCCAGTGTGTTACATTGCCATGCTCCTCACTCCCCAGTTTGTTACATTGTCATGTTCTTCACTCCCCTTTGTGTTACATTGTCATGCTCCGCATTCCCCTGTATGTTACATTGTCATGCTCCTCATTCCCCTGTGTTACATTGTCATGCTCCTCATTCCCTTGTGTTACATTGTCATGCTCCTCATTCCCCTGTGTTACATTGTCATGCTCCTCACTCCCCTGTGTGTTACATTGTCATGCTCCTCATTCCTATGTGTTACATTGTTATGCTCCTCATTCCTATGTTTGTTACATTGTCATTCCCCTGTGTTACATTGTCATGCTCCTCATTCCCCTGTGTTACATTGTCATGCTCCTCATTCCCCTGTGTTACATTGTCATGCTCCTCACTCCCCTGTGTGTTACATTGTCATGCTCCTCACTCCCCTGTGTGTTACATTGTCATGCTCTTCATTCCCCTGTGTGTTACATTGTCATGCTCCTCATTCCCGTGTGTTACATTGTCATGCTCCTCACTCCCGTGTGTTATATTGTCATGCTCCTCAGTCCCGTGTGTTACATTGTCATGCTCCTCATTCCACTGTGTGTTACATTGTCATGCTCCTCATTCCCTTGTGTGGTACATGCACTTCACTCCCGTGTGTTATATTGTCATGCTCCTCACTCCCGTGTGTTACATTGTCATGCTCCTCATTCCACTGTGTGTTACATTGTCATGCTCTTCATTCCCCTGAGTGTTACATTGTCATGCTCCACACTCGCCTGTGTTACATTGTCATGCTCCTCATTCCCCTGTGTTACATTGTCATGCTCCTCACTCCCTTGTGTTACATTGTCATTCCTCCCTGTGTGTTACATTGTCATGCTCTTCATTCCCCTGTGTGTTACATTGTCATGCTCCTCATTCCCGTGTGTGTTACATTGTCATGCTCCTCATTCGCGTGTGTGTTACATTGTCATGCTCCTCATTCCCCTGTGTTACATTGTCATGCTCTTCATTCCCCTGTGTGTTACATTGTCATGCTCCTCATTCCCGTGTGTGTTACATTGTCATGCTCCTAATTCTCCTGTGTGTTACATTTTCATGCTTCCCTTTTCCCTGTGTGTTACATTTTCATGCTTCCCTTTTCCCTGTGTGTTACATTGTCATGCTCCTCATTCCCCTGTGTGTTTCATTGTCATGCTCCTCATTCCTGTGTGTTACATTGCCATGCACCTCACTCCCCTGTGTTACATTGTCATGCTCCTCTCTCCCTTGTGTCACATTGTCATGCTCCTCATTCCCCTGTGTGTTACATTGTCATGCTCCTCATTCCCCTGTGTGTTACATTGTCATGCTCCTCACTCCCCTGTGTGTTACATTGTCATGCTCCTCACTCCCTGTGTTACATTGTCATGCTCCTCTCCCCTGTGTTACATTGTCATGCTCCTCACTCCAGTGTGTTACATTGTCATGCTCCTCTTTCCCCTGTGTTACATTGTCATGCTCCTCATTCCCTTGTGTGATACATGCTCCTTATTCCCCTGTGTTACATTGTCATGCTCCTTATTCCCTGTGTGTTACATTGTCATGCTCCTAATTTCCCTGTGTGTTACATTGTCATGCTCCTAATTTCCCTGTGTGTTACATTTTCATGCTCCTCTTTTCCCTGTGTGTTACATTGTCATGCTCCTCATTCCCCTGTGTGTTACATTGTCATGCTCCTCATTCCCCTGTGTGTTACATTGTCATGCTCCTCATTCCCCTGTGTGTTACATTGTCATGCTCCTCATTCCCTTGTGTGTCACATTGTCATGCTCCTCATTCCCCTGTGTTACATTACCATGCCCCTCATTCCCCTGTGTGTTACATTGTCATGCTCCTCATTCCCCTGTGTGTTACATTGTCATGCTCCTCATTCCCCTGTGTGTTACATTGTCATGCTCCTCACTCCCTGTGTGTTAGATTGTCATGCTCCTCATTCCCCTGTGTTGCACTGTCATGCTCCTCACTCTCCTGTGTTACAATGTCATGCTCCTCATTCTGCAGTATGTTACATTGTCATGCTCTGCATTCCCTTGTGTTTTACATTGTCATCCTCCTCATTCCCCTGTGTGTTACATTGCCATGCTCCTCTTTCTCCTGTGTTACATTGTCATGCTCCTCATTCCCTTGGGTTACATTGTCATGCTCCTCACTCCACTGTGTGTTAGATTGTCATGCTCCTCATTCCCCTGTGTTGCATTGTCATGCTCCTCACTCCCCTGTGTTACAATGTCATGCTCCTCATTCTTCTGTGTTACATTGTCCTGCTCCTCATTCCCTGTGTTACATTGTCATCCTCCTCATTCCCCTGTGTGTTACATTGCCATGCTCCTCATTCCCCTGTGTTACATTGTCATGCTCCTCATTCCCCTGTGTGTTACATTGTCATGCTCCTCATTCCCCTGTGTTACATTGTCATTCTCCACACACCACTGTGTTACATTGTCATGCACCTCACTCCCCTGTGTTACATTGTCATGCTCCTCACTCCTGTGTTACATTGTCATGCTCCTCACTCCCTGTGTGTTACATTGTCATGCTCCTCTTTCCCCTGTGTTACATTGTCATGCTCCTCTTTCCCCTGTGTTACATTGTCATGCTCCTCATTCCCGTGTGTTACATTGTCATGCTCCTCATTCCTATGTGTGTTACATTGTCATGCTCCTCATTCCCTGTGTTACATTGTCATGCTCCTCATTCCTGTGTGTTACATTGTCATGCTCCTCATTCCTGTGTGTTACATTGTCATGCTCCTCATTCCCTGTGTTACATTGTCATGCTCCTCACTCCTATGTGTTACATTGTCATGCTCCTCATTCCTATGTGTGTTACATTGTCATGCTCCTCATTCCTATGTGTGTTACATTGTCATGCTCCTCATTCCTATGTGTGTTACATTGTCATGCTCCTCACTCCCCTGTGTTTCATTTTCATGCTCCTCACTCCCCTGTGTGTTACATTGTCATGCTCCTCAATCTTCTGTGTTACATTGTCCTGCTCCTCACTCCCCTTTGTGTTACATTGTCCTGCTCCTCACTCCCCTGTGTGTTACATTGTCATGCTCCTCATTCCCCTGTGTTACATTGTCATGCTCCTCATTCATCTGTGTGTTACATTGTCATGCTCCTCATTCCCGTGTGTTACATTGTCATGCTCCTCATTCCCCTGTGTTACATTGTCATGCTCCTCACTCCCCTGTGTGTTACATTGTCATGCTCCTCATTCCCCTGTGTGTTACATTGTCATGCTCCTCATTCCCCTGTGTGTTACATTGTCATGCTCCTCATTCCCCTGTGTGTTACATTGTCATGCTCCTCATTCCCCTGTGTTACATTGTCATGCTCCTCCTTCTCCTGTGTGTTACACTGTCATGCTCTTCATTCCCCTGTGTGTTACATTGTCATGCTTCTCATTCCCCTGTGTGTTACATTGTCATGCTCCTCATTCCCCTGTGTGTTACATTGTCATGCTCACCTTCCTCTGTGTGTTACATTGTCATGCTCCTCATTCCCCTGTGTGTTACATTGTCATGCTCCTCATTCCCCTGTGTGTTACATTGTCATGCTCCTCATTCCCCTGTGTTACATTGTCATGCTCCTCATTCCCCTGTGTTACATTGTCATGCTCCTCATTCCTGTGTGTTATATTGTCATGCTCCTCAAACCCCTGTGTTACATTATCATGCTCCTCACTCCCTTGTGTGTTACATTGTCATGCTCCTCACTCCCCTGTGTTACATTGTCATGCTCCTCATTCCTGTGTGTTACATTGTCATGCTCCTCACTCCCTGTGTGTTACATTGTCATGCTCCTCATTCCCCTGTGTGACATCGTCATGCTCCTCATTCCTGTGTGTTATATTGTCATGCTCCTCATTCCCTGTGTGTTACATTGTCATGCTCCTCATTCCCTGTGTGTTACATTGTCATGCTCCTCATTCCCTGTGTGTTACATTGTCATGCTCCTCACTCCCCTGTGTGGTACATTGTCATGCTCCTCACTCCCCTGTGTTACATTGTCCTGCTCCTCACTCCCCCAAGTGTTACATTGTCCTGCTCCTCACTCCCTGTGTTACATTGTCATGCTCCCTCCCCTGTGTGTTACATTGTCATGCTCCTCACTCCCCTGTGTGTTACATTGTCATGCTCCTCACTCCCCTGTGTGTTACATTGTCATGCTCCTCATTCCCGTGTGTTACATTGTCATGCTCCTCATTCCTATGTGTGTTACATTGTCATGCTCCTCATTCCTATGTGTCTTACACTGTCATGCTCCTCACTCCCCTGTGTTACATTGTCATGCTCCTCTTTCCCCTGTGTGTTACATTGACATGCTCCTCACTCCCCTGTGTGTTACATTGTCATGCTCCTCATTCTCCTGTGTTACATTGTCATGCTCCTCACTCCTTTGTGTGTTACATTGTCATGCTCCTCATTCCCTTGTTACATTGTCATGCTCCTCTTTCCCTTGTTACATTGTCATGCTCCTCATTCCCCTGTGTTACATTGTCATGCTCCTTATTCCCTGTGTTACATTGTCATGCTCCTCTGTGTTACATTGTCATGCTCCTCACTCCTTTGTGTGTTACATTGTCATGCTCTTCATTCCCTTGTTACATTGTCATGCTCCTCTTTCCCCTGTGTTACATTGTCATGCTCCTTATTCCCTTGTGTGATACATGCTCCTTATTCCCCTGTGTTACATTGTCATGCTCCTCATTCCCCGGTGTGTTACATTGTCATGCTCCTCATTCCCGTGTTACATTGTCATGCTACTCACTCCCTTGTGTTACATTGTCATGCTCCTCACTCCCCTGTGTTACATTGTCATGCTCCTCATTCCCCTGTGTTACATTGTCATGCTCCTCATTCCCCTGTGTTACATTGTCATGCTCCTCATTCCCCTGTGTTACATTGTCATGCTCCTCACTCCCCTGTGTTACAGTGTCATGCTCCTCATTCTGCAGTATGTTACATTGTCATGCTCCTCATTCCCCTGTGTTACATTGTCATGCTCCTCACTCCCCTGTGTGTTACATTGTCATGCTCCTCATTCCCCTGTGTGTTACATTGTCATGCTCCTCATTCCCGTGTTACATTGTCATGCTCCTCTTCCCCCTGTGTTACATTGTCATGCTTCTCATTCCCCTGTGTGTTACACTGTCATGCTCCTCACTCCCCTGTGTTACATTGTCATGCTCCTCACTCCAATGTGTTACATTGTCATGCTCCTCACTCCCCTGTGTGTTGCATTGTCATGCTCCTCATACCCCTGTGTTACATTGTCATGCTCCTCATTCCTATGTGTGTTACATTGTCATGCTCCTCATTCCCCTGTGTGTTACATTGTCATGCTCCTCATTCCCTGTGTGCTACATTGTCATGCTCCTCATTCCCATGTGTTACATTGTCATGCTCCTCATTCCCATGTGTTACATTGTCATGCTCCTCACTCCCGTGTGTTACATTGTCATGCTCCTCACTCCCCTGTGTGTTACATTGTCATGCTCCTCACTCCCCTGTGTGTTACATTGTCATGCTCCTCATTCCCCTGTGTTACATTGTCATGCTCCTCACTCTGTGTTACATTGTCATGCTCCCTGTGTGTTACATTGTCATGCTCCTCACTCCCCTGTGTGTTACATTGTCATGCTCCTCACTCCACTGTGTGTTACATTGTCCTGCTCCTCATTCCCCTGTGTGTTACATTGTCATGCTCCTCATTCCCTTGTTACATTGTCATGCTCCTCATTCTCCTGTGTGTTACATTGTCATGCTCCTCATTCCCCTGTGTGTTACATTGTCATGCTCCTCATTCCCCAGTGTTACATTGTCATGCTCCTCATTCCCTTGTGTTACATTGTCATGCTCCTCATTCCCTTGTGTTACATTGTCATGCTCCTCATTCCCTTGTGTTACATTGTCATGCTCCTCATTCCCCTGTGTGTTACATTGTCATGCTCCTCATTCCCTGTGTTACATTGTCATGCTCCTCATTCCCCTGTGTTACATTGTCATGCTCCTCACTCCTGTGTTACATTGTCATGCTCCTCACTCCCCTGTGTTACATTGTCATGCTCCTCCCTGTGTTACATTGTCATGCTCCTCATTCCTGTGTTACATTGTCATGCTCCTCATTCCTGTGTGTTACATTGTCATGCTCCTCTTTCCCCTGTGTTACATTGTCATGCTCCTTATTCCCTGTGTTACATTGTCATGCTCCTCATTCCTGTGTTACATTGTCATGCTCCTCACTCCTGTGTGTTACATTGTCATGCTCCTCATTCCTGTGTGTTACATTGTCATGCTCATTCCCTGTGTGTTACATTGTCATGCTCCTCATTCCCCTGTGTTACATTGTCATGCTCCTCATTCCCCTGTGTTACATTGTCATGCTCCTCATTCCCTGTGTGTTACATTGTCATGCTTGTCATGCTCCTCATTCCTGTGTTACATTGTCATGCTCCTCACCCCTGTGTGTTACATTGTCATGCTCCTCATTCCCTGTGTTACATTGTCATGCTCCTCACTCCTGTGTTACATTGTCATGCTCCTCACTCCTGTGTGTTACATTGTCATGCTCCTCACTCCTGTGTGTTACATTGTCATGCTCCTCACTCTGTGTGTTACATTGTCATGCTCCTCATTCCCTGTGTGTTACATTGTCATGCTCCTCACTCCCTGTGTTACATTGTCATGCTCCTCATTCCCTGTGTGTTACATTGTCATGCTCCTCATTCCCTGTGTGTTACATTGTCATGCTCCTCATTCCTGTGTTACATTGTCATGCTCCTCACTCCTGTGTTACATTGTCATGCTCCTCACTCCCTGTGTTACATTGTCATGCTCCTCACTCCTGTGTGTTACATTGTCATGCTCCACACTCGCCTGTGTTACATTGTCATGCTCCTCATTCCCCTGTGTTACATTGTCATGCTCCTCACTCCCTTGTGTTACATTTTCATGCTCCTCATTCCCCTGTGTGTTACATTGTCATGCTCCTCATTCCCATGTGTGTTACAT
The DNA here is from genome assembly GCF_019279795.1 of Protopterus annectens. Lineage (NCBI taxonomy): Eukaryota > Metazoa > Chordata > Ceratodontiformes > Protopteridae > Protopterus > Protopterus annectens. The sequence continues at coordinate 1,491,417,405 of NC_056745.1, read as the reverse complement.
TGTCATGCTCCTCATTCCCCTGTGTTACATTGTCATGCTCCTCACTCTTCTGTGTTATATTGTCATACTCCTCACTCCCCTTTGTGTTACATTGTCATGCTCCTCATTCCCCTGTGTTACATTGTCATGCTCCTCATTCCCCTGTGTTAGTGTCATGCTCCTCATTCCCCTGTGTGTTACATTGTCATGCTCCACACTCGCCTGTGTTACATTGTCATGCTCCTCATTCCCCTGTGTTACATTGTCATGCTCCTCACTCTTCTGTGTTATATTGTCATACTCCTCACTCCCGTGTGTTATATTGTCATGCTCCTCACTCCTGTGTGTTACATTGTCATGCTCCTCTTTTCCCTGTGTATTACATTGTCATGCTCCTCATTCCACTGTGTTACATTGTCATACTGCTCATTCCCCTGTGTTACATTGTCATGCTCCTCACTCCCCTGTGTTACATTGTCATGCTCCTCACTCCTGTGTGTTACATTGTCATGCTCCGCATTCCCCTGTGTGTTACATTGTCATGCTCCTCACTCCCCTGTGTGTTACATTGTCATGCTCCTCACTCCCCTGTGTGTTACATTGTCATGCTCCTCACTCCCCTGTGTGTTACATTGTCATGCTCCTCACTCCCTTGTGTTACATTTTCATGCTCCTCATTCCCCTGTGTGTTACATTGTCATGCTCCTCATTCCCCTGTGTTACATTGTCATGCTCCTCACTCCTTTGTGTGTTACATTGTCATGCTCTTCATTCCCTTGTTACATTGTCATGCTCCTCTTTCCCCTGTGTTACATTGTCATGCTCCTCTTTCCCCTGTGTTACATTGTCATGCTCCTCACTCCCTGTGTTACATTGTCATGCTCCTCTCCCTGTGTTACATTGTCATGCTCCTCATTCCCTTGTTACATTGTCATGCTCCTCATTCTCCTGTGTTACATTGTCATGCTCCTCACTCCTTTGTGTGTTACATTGTCATGCTCCTCCCCTGTGTGTTACATTGTCATGCTCCTCATTCCCTTGTTACATTGTCATGCTCCTCTTTCCCCTGTGTTACATTGTCATGCTCCTTATTCCCTGTGTTACATTGTCATGCTCCTCATTCCCCTGTGTTACATTGTCATGCTCCTCATTCCCTTGTGTGGTACATGCTCCTTATTCCCCTGTGTTACATTGTCATGCTCCTTATTCCCCTTTGTTGCATTGTCATGCTCCTCATTCCCCAGTGTGTTACATTGTCTTGCTCTCCTTCCCCTGTGTGTTACATTGTCATGCTCCTCATTCCTGTGTGTTACATTGTCATGCTCCTCACTCCCCTGTGTGTTACATTGTCATGCTCCTCATTCACCTGTGTGTTACATTGTCATGCTCCTCATTCCCCTGTGTTACATTGTCATGCTCCTCACTCCCCTGTGTGTTACATTGTCATGCTCCTCACTCCTGTGTTACATTGTCATGCTCCTCACTCCTGTGTGTTACATTGTCATGCTCCTCATTCCCTGTGTTACATTGTCATGCTCCTCATTCCTGTGTTACATTGTCATGCTCCTCACTCCCTGTGTTACATTGTCATGCATGCTCCTCACTGTTGTTACATTGTCATGCTCCTCACTCCTGTGTGTTACATTGTCATGCTCCTCACTCCCCTGTGTTACATTGTCATGCTCCTCATTCCCCTGTGTTACATTGTCATGCTCCCTTTTCCCTGTGTTACATTGTCATGCTCCTCATTCCCTTGTGTTACATTGTCATGCTCCTCATTCCCTGTGTTACATTGTCATGCTCCTCATTCTTGTGTGTTACATTGTCATGCTCCTCTTCCCTTGTGTGTTACATTGTCATGCTCCTCATTCCCCTGTGTTACATTGTCATGCTCTCATTCCCTTGTGTTACATTGTCATGCTCCTCATTCCTGTGTGTTACATTGTCATGCTCCTCATTCCTGTGTGTTACATTGTCATGCTCCTCACTCCCTGTGTTACATTGTCATGCTCCTCATTCCCTGTGTGTTACATTGTCATGCTCCTCATTCCCTGTGTTACATTGTCATGCTCCTCCTTCCCCTGTGTGTTACATTGTCATGCTCCTCATTCCTGTGTGTTACATTGTCATGCTCCTCATTCCCTGTGTGTTACATTGTCATGCTCCTCATTCCCCTGTGTTACATTGTCATGCTCCTCATTCCTGTGTGTTACATTGTCATGCTCCTCATTCCCTGTGTGTTACATTGTCATGCTCCTCATCCCTGTGTGTTACATTGTCATGCTCCTCAGTCCCTGTGTTACATTGTCATGCTCCTCATTCCTATGTGTGTTACATTGTCATGCTCCTCATTCCCTGTGTGTTACATTGTCATGCTCCTCACTCCCTGCATGTTACATTGTCATGCTCCTCACTCCCTGTGTTACATTGTCATGCTCTTCCCCTGTGTTACATTGTCATGCTCCTCATTTCCCTGTGTGTTACATTGTCATGCTCCTCACTCCTTGTGTGTTACATTGTCATGCTCCTCATTCCCCTGTGTTACATTGTCATGCTCCTCATTCCCTGTGTTACATTGTCATGCTCCTCATTGTGTGTTACATTGTCATGCTCCTCATTCCTTGTGTTACATTGTCATGCTCCTCATTCCCCTGTGTGTTACATTGTCATGCTCCTCATTCCCCTGTGTGTTACATTGTCATGCTCCTCATTCCCCTGTGTGTTACATTGTCATGCTCCTCACTCCCGTGTTACATTGTCATGCTCCTCACTCCTGTGTTACATTGTCATGCTCCTCACTCCCTTGTGTTACATTGTCATGCTCCTCACTCCCCTGTGTTACATTGTCATGCTCCTCATTCCCCTGTGTTACATTGTCATGCTCCTCATTCCCCTGTGTGTTACATTGTCATGCTCCTCACTCGCCTGTGTTACATTGTCATGCTCCTCATGCTCCTGTGTGTTACATTGTCATGCTCCTCACTCCCCTGTGTGTTACATTGTCATGCTCCTCACTCCCCTGTGTGTGACATTGTCATGCTCCTCATTCCTATGTGTGTTACATTGTCACGCTCCTCATTCCTATGTGTGTTACATTGTCATGCTCCTCATTCCTATGTGTGTTACATTGTCATGCTCCTCATTCCCCTGTGTTTCATTGTCATGCTCCTCATTCCCCTGTGTTTCATTGTCATGCTCCTCACTCCCCTGAGTTAGATTGTCATGCTCCTCATTCCCGTGTTACATTGTCATGCTCCTCTTTCTCCTGTGTTACATTGTCATGCTCCTCATTCCCTTGTGTGGTACATGCTCCTCACTCCCTTGTGTTACATTGTCATGCTCCTCATTCCCTTGTGTGCTAGAATGTCATGCTCCTCATTCTCGTGTTACATTGTCATGCTCCTCTTTCTCCTGTGTTACATTGTCATGCTCCTCATTCCCTTGTGTGTTACATTGTCATGCTCCTCATTCGCCTGTGTGTTATGTTGTCATGCTCCTCATTCCCCTGTGTGTTATATTGTCATGCTCCTCACTCCCCTGTGTATTACATTGTCATGCTCCTCATTCCCCTGTGTTACATTGTCATGCTGCTCACTCCCCTGTGTTACATTGTCATGCTCCTCACTCCCCTGTGTTACATTGTCATGCTCCTCACTCCCCTGTGTTACATTGTCATGCTCCTCACTCCTGTGTGTTACATTGTCATGCTCCTCCTTCCCCTGTGTATTACATTGTCATGCTCCTCACTCCTATGTGTGTTACATTGTCATACTCCTCACTCCTATGTGTGTTACATTGTCATACTCCTCACTCCTATGTGTGTTACATTGTCATGCTCCTCATTCCTATGTGTGTTACATTGTCATGCTCCTCACTCCTATGTGTGTTACATTGTCATGCTCCTCACTCCTATGTGTGTTACATTGTCATACTCCTCACTCCTATGTGTGTTACATTGTCATGCTTCTTATTCCTATGTGTGTTACATTGTCATGCTCCTCATTCCTATGTGTGTTACATTGTCATGCTCCTCACTCCCCTGTGTTACATTGTCATGCTCCTCATTCATCTGTGTGTTACATTGTCATGCTCTTCATTCCCCTGTGTGTTACATTGTCATGCTCCTCATTCCCATGTGTTACATTATCATGCTCCTCACTCCCCTGTTTTTCATTGTTATGCTCCTCAATCTTCTGTGTTACATTGTCATGCTCCTCATTCCCCTGTGTTACATTGTCATGCTCGTCATTCATCTGTGTGTTACATTGTCATGCTCTTCATTCCCCTGTGTGTTACATTGTCATGCTCCTCATTCCCATGTGTTACATTATCATGCTCCTCACTCCCCTGTTTTTCATTGTTATGCTCCTCAATCTTCTGTGTTACATTGTCATGCTCCTCATTCCCCTGTGTTACATTGTCATGCTCGTCATTCATCTGTGTGTTACATTGTCATGCTCTTCATTCCCCTTTGTGTTACATTGTCATGCTCCTCACTCCCGTGTGTTACATTGTCATGCTCCTCATTCCCCTGAGTTACATTGTCATGCTCCTCAAACCCCTGTGTTACATTATCATGCTCCTGACTCCCCTGTGTGTTACATTGTCATGCTCCTTACTCCCCTGTGTGTTACATTATCATACTCCTCACTCCCCTGTGTATTACATTGTCATGCTCCTCAATCCCCTGTGTGTTGCATTTTCATGCTCCTCATTCCCATGTGTTTCATTGTCGTGCTCCTCACTCCCCTGTGTTACATTGTCCTGCTCCTCACTCCCCCAAGTGTTACATTGTCCTGCTCCTCATTCCCGTGTGTTACGTTGTCATGCTCCTCATTCCCTTGTGTGTTACATTGACATGCTCCTCATTCCCTTGTGTTACTTTGTCATGGTCCTCATTCTACTGTGTGCTACATTGTCATGCTCCTCACTCCCCTGTGTTATATTGTCATGCTCCTCATTCCCGTGTGTTACATTGTCATGCCCCTCATTCCCCTGTGTGTTACTTTGTCATGCCCCTCATTCCCCTGTGTGTTGCATTGTCATGCTTCCCATTCCCCTGTGTGTTACATTGTCATGCTCCTCATTCCCCAGTGTGTTACATTGTCATGCTCCTCACTCCCCTGTGTGTTACATTGTCATGCTCCTCACTCCCCTGTGTGTTACATTGTCATGCTCCTCACTCCCCTGTGTGACATTATTATGCTCCTCACTCCCCTGTGTGTTAAATTGTCATGCTCCTCATTCCCCTGTGTGTTACATTGTCATCTTCCTCACTCCTGTGTTACATTGCCATGCACCTCACTCCCCTGTGTTACATTGCCATGCACCTCACTCCCCTGTGTTACATTGCCATGCACCTCACTCCCCTGTGTTACATTGCCATGCACCTCACTCCCCTGTGTTACATTGCCATGCACCTCACTCCCCTGTCTTACATTGTCATGCTCCTCACTCCCCTGTGTGTTACATTGTCATGCTCCTCATTCCTATGTGTGTTACATTGTCATGCTCCTCATTCCCCTGTGTTTCATTGTCATGCTCCTCACTCCCCTGAGTTAGATTGTCATGCTCCTCACTCCCCTGTGTTACATTGTCATGCTCCTCATTCCCCTGTGCTACAGTGTCATGCTCCTCATTCCCCTGTGTTACATTGTCATGCTCCTCATTCCCCTGTGTTACATTGTCATGCTCCTCTTTCCCCTGTGTTACATTGTCATGCTCCTCATTCCCATGTATGTTACATTGTCATGCTCCTCACTCTTCTGTGTTATATTGTCATACTCCTCACTCCCCTTTGTGTTACATTGTCATGCTCCTCATTCCCCTGTGTTACATTGTCATGCTCCTCATTCCCCTGTATTAGTGTCATGCTCCTCACTCCCTTGTGTTACATTGTCATGCTCGTCATTCCCCTGTGTGTTACATTGTCATGCTCATCACTCCCCTGTGTTACATTGTCATGCTCCTCACTCCCTGTGTGTTACATTGTCATGCTCCTCACTCCTGTGTGTTACATCGGCAAGCTCCTCATTCTTGTGTGTGTTACATTGTCATGCTCCTCATTCCTGTGTGTTACATTGTCATGCTCCTCATTCCCCTGTGTTACATTGTCATGCTCCTTATTCCCTGTGTTACATTGTCATGCTCCTCATTCCCCTGTGTTACATTGTCATGCCCCTCATTCCCCTGAGTTACATTGTCATGTTCCTCATTCCCCTGTGTTACATTGTCATGCTCCTCTTTCCCCTGTGTTACATTGTCATGCTCGTCATTCCCCTGTGTTACATTGTCATGCTCATCACTCCCCTGTGTTACATTGTGATGCTCCTCCTTCTCCTGTGTGTTACATTGTCATGCTCCTCCTTCTCCTGTGTGTTACATTGTCATTCTCCTCCTTCTCCTGTGTGTTACACTGTCATGCTCTTCATTCCCCTGTGTTACACTGTCATGCTCCTCATTCCCCTGTGTTACATTGTCATGCTCCTCATTCCCCTGTGTTACATTGTCATGCTCCTCATTCCCCTGTGTGTTACATTGTCATGCTCCTCATTCCCCTGTGTGTTACATTGTCATGCTCCTCATTCCCCTGTGTTACATTGTCATGCTCCTCATTCCTGTGTGTTATATTGTCATGCTCCTCAAACCCCTGTGTTACATTATCATGCTCCTCACTCCCTTGTGTGTTACATTGTCATGCTCCTCACTCCCCTGTGTGGTACATTGTCATGCTCCTCACTCCCCTGTGTTACATTGTCCTGCTCCTCACTCCCCCAAGTGTTACATTGTCCTGCTCCTCACTCCCCCAAGTGTTACATTGTCATGCTCCTCATTCCCGTCTTACATTGTCATGCTCCTCATTCCCGTGTGTTACGTTGTCATGCTTCTCATTCCCCTGTGTGTTACATTGACGTGCTCCTCATTCTCCTGTGTGTTGCATTGTCATGGTCCTCATTCTACTGTGTGCTACATTGTCATGCTCTTCACTCCCCTGTGTTATATTGTCATGCTCCTCATTTTCCTGTGTGTTACATTGTCATGCGCCTCATTACCCTGTGTGTTACATTGTCATGCTCCTCACTCCCCTGTGTGATATATTGTCATGCTCCTCATTCCCCTGTGTTACATTGTCATGCTCCTCATTCCCCTGTGTGTTACATTGTCATGCTTCCCATTCCCCTGTGTGTTACATTGTCATGCTCCTCATTCCCCAGTGTGTTACATTGTCATGCTCCTCACTCCCCTGTGTGTTGCATTGTCATGCTCCTCACTCCCCTGTGTGTTGCATTGTCATGCTCCTCACTCCCCTGTGTGTTGCATTGTCATGCTCCTCACTCCCCTGTGTGTTGCATTGTCATGCTCCTCACTCCCCTGTGTGTTGCATTGTCATGCTCCTCACTCCCCTGTGTGTTGCATTGTCATGCTCCTCACTCCCCTGTGTGTTACATTGTCATGCTCCTCACTCCCCTGTGTGTTACATTGTCATGCTCCTCATTCCCCTGTGTGTCACATTGTCATGCTCCTCATTCCCCTGTGTGTTACATTGTCATGCTCCTCATTCCCCGGTGTGTTACATTGTCATGCTCCTCACTCCCCTGTGTTACATTGTCTTGCTCCTCACTCCCCTGTGTTACATTGTCTTGCTCCTCAGTCCCGTGTTACATTGTCATCCTCCTCACTCCCGTGTTACATTGCCATGCACCTCACTCCCCTGTGTTACATTGTCATGCTCCTCTCTCCCTTGTGTTACATTGTCATGCTCCTCATTCCCGTGTGTTACATTGTCATGCTCCTCACTCCCGTGTGTTACATTGTCATGCTCCTCACTCCAGTGTGTTACATTGTCATGCTCCTCATTCCCCTGTGTTACATTGTCATGCTCCCCTTTCTTCTGTGCTACATTGCCATGTGCCTCATTCCCTTGTGTGGTACATGCTTCTCACTCCCCTGTGTTACATTGTTATGCTCCTTATTCCCCTGTGTTACATTGTCATGCTCCTCATTCCCCTGTTTGCTACAATGTCATGCCCTTCATTCCCCTGTGTTACATTGTCATGCTTCTCATTCTCCTGTGTTACATTGTCATGCTCCTCACTCCCCTGTGTGTTACATTGTCATGCTCCTCATTCCCCAGTGTGTTACATTGTCATGCTCCTCACTCCCCTGTGTGTTACATTGTCATGCTCCTCACTCCCCTGTGTGTTACATTGTCATGCTCCTCACTCCCCTGTGTGTTACATTGTCATGCTCCTCACTCCCCTCTGTGACATTATTATGCTCCTCACTCCCCTGTGTGTTAAATTGTCATGCTCCTCATTCCCCTGTGTGTTACATTGTCTTGCTCCTCATTCCCCTGTGTGTTACATTGTCTTGCTCCTCACTCCCCACTCCCCTGTGTGTTACATTGTCTTGCTCCTCATTCCCGTGTTACATTGTCATCCTCCTCACTCCTGTGTTACATTGCCATGCACTTCACTCCCCTGTGTTACATTGTCATGCTCCTCACTCCCCTGTCTTACATTGTCATGCTCCTCACTCCCCTGTCTTACATTGTCATGCTCCTCACTCCCCTGTCTTACATTGTCATGCTCCTCACTCCCCTGTCTTACATTGTCATGCTCCTCACTCCCCTGTCTTACATTGTCATGCTCCTCATTCCCCTGTGTTACATTGTCATGCTCCTCATTCCCCTGTGTTACATTGTCATGCTCCCCATTCCCCTGTGTTACATTGTCATGCTCCTCACTCCCCTGTGTGTTACATTGTCATGCATGCTCCTCACTCCCCTTTGTTACATTGTCATGCATGCTCCTCACTCCCCTTTGTTACATTGTCATGCTCCTCATTCCCCAGTGTGTTACATTGTCATGCTCCTCACTCCCCTGTGTTACATTGTCATGCTCCTCACTCCCCTGTGTGTTACATTGTCATGCTCCTCATTTCCCTGTGTGTTACATTGTCATGCTCCTCACTCCCCTGTGTGTGACATTATTATGCTCCTCACTCCTCTGTGTGTTAAATTGTCATGCTCCTCATTCCCCTGTGTGTTACATTGTCTTGCTCCTCACTCCCCACTCCCCTGTGTGTTACATTGTCTTGCTCCTCACTCCCCTGTGTGTTACATTGTCTTGCTCCTCTCTCCCCTGTGTTACATTGTCATGCTCCTCATTCCCGTGTTACATTGTCATGCTCCTCATTCCCCTGTGTTACATTGTCATGCTCCTCACTCCCCTGTGTGTTACATTTTCATGCATGCTCCTCACTCCCCTTTGTTACATTGCCATGCTCCTCACTCCCCTGTTTGTTACATTGTCATGTTCTTCACTCCCCTTTGTGTTACATTGTCATGCTCCATATTCCCCTGTGTGTTGCATTTTCATGCTCCTGTTTTCCCTGTGTGTTACATTGTCATGCTCCTCTTTCCCTTGTGTGTTACATTGTCATGCTCCTCTTTCCCTTGTGTGTTACATTGTCATGCTCCTCTTTCCCTTGTGTGTTACATTGTCATGCTCCTCTTTCCCTTGTGTGTTACATTGTCATGCTCCTCATTCCCCTGTGTTACATTATCATGCTCCTCATTCCCTTGTGTTACATTATCATGGTCCTCATTCCCCTGTGTGTTACATTGTCATGCTCCTCATTCCCCTGTGTGTTACATTGTCATGCTCCTCACTCGCCTGTGTTACATTGTCATGCTCCTCATGCTCCTGTGTGTTACATTGTCATGCTCCTCATTGCCCTGTTACATTATCATGCTCCTCATTCCCTTGTGTTACATTATCATGCTCCTCATTCCCCTGTGTTACATTGTCATGCTCCTCATTCCCCTGTGTTACATTATCATGCTCATCATTCCCTTGTGTTACATTATCATGCTCCTCATTCCCCTGTGTTACATTGTCTTGCTCCTCATTCCCCTGTGTTACATTGTCATGTTGCTCATTCCCATGTGTGTTACATTGTCATGCTCCTCAGTCCCCTGTGTGTTGCATTGTCATGCTCCTCAGTCCCCTGTGTTACATTGTTATGCTCCTCATTCCCTTTTGTGTTACATTGTCATGCTCCTCATTCCGCTGTGTTACATTCTCATGCTCCTCACTCCCCTGCATGCTACATTGTCATGCTCTTCACTCCCCTGCGTGCTACATTGTCATGCTCTTCACTCCCCTGTGTTGCATTGTCATGCTCCTCATTCCCCTGTGTGTTACATTGTCGTGCTCCTCACTCCCCTGTGTTACATTGTCTTGCTCCTCATTCCCCTGTGTTACATTCTCATGCTCCTCACTCCCCTGCGTGCTACATTGTCATGCTCTTCACTCCCCTGTGTTGCATTGTCATGCTCCTCATTCCCCTGTGTGTTACATTGTCATGCTCCTCACTCCCCTATGTGTTACATTGTCATGCTCCTCACTCCTCTTTGTGTTGCATTGTCATGCTCCTCACTCCCCTGTGTGTTACATTGTCATGCTCCTCACTCCCCTGTGTTACATTGTCATGTTCCTCATTACCCTGTGTTACATTGTCATGCTCCTCTCTCCCCTGTGTGTTACATTGTCATGCTCCTCACTCCCCTGTGTGTTACATTGTCATGCTACTCACGCCTCTGTGTTACATTGTCATGCTCCTCACTCCCCTGTGTGTTACATTGTCATGCACCTCGTTCGCCTGTGTGTTACATTATCATGCTCCTCACTCCTTTGTTTGTTGCATTGTCATGCTCCTCATTCCCCTGTGCTACATTGTCATGCTCCTCACTCCATTGTTTGTTACATAGTCATGTTCCTCATTCCCCTGTGTTACATTGTCATGCTCCTCATTCCCCTGTGTGTTACATTGTCATGCTCCTCACTCCCCTTTTTGTTACATTGTCATGCTCCTCACTTCCCTGTGTGTTACATTGTCATGCTCCTCACTCCCCTGTGTTACATTGTCATGCTCCTCATTCCCATGTGTGTTACACTGTCATGCTCCTCACTCCCCTGTGTGTTACATTGTCATGCTCCTCAGTCCCCTGTGTGTTGCATTGTCATGCTCCTCAGTCCCCTGTGTGTTGCATTGTCATGCTCCTCAGTCCCCTGTGTTACATTGTTATGCTCCTCATTCCCCCGTGTGTTACATTGTCATGCTCCTCACTCCCCTGTGTTACATTGTCATGCTCCTCATTCCTCTGTGTTACATTGTCATGCTCCTCATTCCCATGTGTGTTACATTGTCATGCTCCTCACTCCCCTTTGTGTTAACACTGCCATGCTTCTCACTCCCCTTTGTGTTAACACTGTCATGCTCCTCACTCCCCTGTGTTACATTGTCATGCCTCTCATTCTCCTGTGTTTTATGATGTCATGCTCCTCACTCCCCTGTGTGTTACGTTGTCTTGCTCCTCATTCCCCTGTGTTACATTGTCATGCTCCTCATTCCCGTGTGTGTTACATTGTCATGCTCCTCATTCCCCTGTGTTACATTGTCATGCTCCTCACTCCCCTGTGTGTTACATTGTCATGCTCCCATTCCCCTGTGTGTTACATTGTCATGCTCCCATTCCCCTGTGTGTTACATTGTCATGCTCCTCACTCCCCTGTGTGTTACATTGTCATGCTCCTCACTCCCCTGTGTTACATTGTCATGCTCCTCACTCCCCTGTGTTACATTGTCATGCTCCTCATTCCCTTGTGTGTTACGTTGTCATGCACCTCATTCCCCTGTGTTACATTGTCATGCTTCTCATTCCCCTGTGTGTTATGTCATGCTCCTCACTCCCCTGTGTGTTATGTTGTCATGCTCCTCATTCCTTTGTGTGTTGCATTGTCGTGCTCCTCATTCCCCTGTGTTACATTGGCATGCTCCTCACTCCCCTGTGTGTTACATTGTCATGCTCCTCACTCCCCTGTGTTACATTGTCATGCTCCTCATTCCCCTGTGTTATATTGTCATGCTCCTCACTCTCCTGTGTGTTACATTGTCATGCTCCTTATTCCCCTGTGTGTTACATTGTCATGCTCCTCACTCCCCTATGTGTTACATTGTCATGCTCCTCCTTCCCCTGTGTTACATTGACATGCATGCTCCTCACTCTCCTGCATGCTACATTGTCATGCTCTTCACTCCCCTGTGTTACATTGTCATGCTCCTCATTCCCCTGTGTGTTACATTGTCATGCTCCTCACTCCAATGTGTTACATTGTCATGCTCCTCACTCCTCTGTGTGTTACATTGTCATGCTCCTCACTCCTCTGTGTGTTACATTGTCATGCTCCTCATTCCCCTGTGTTACATTGTCATGCTCCTCACTCCCCTGTGTGTTACATTGTCATGCTCCTCACTCCCCTGTGTGTTACATTGTCATGCTCCTCACTCCTCTGTGTTACATTGTCATGCTCCTCACTCCCCTGTGTGTTACATTGTCATGCTCCTCATTCCCCTGTGTGTTGCATTGTCATGCTCCTCATTCCCCTGTGTGTTACATTATCATGCTCCTCACTCCATTGTGTGTTACATTGTCATGCTCCTCACTCCCCTTTTTGTTACATTGTCATGCTCCTCAGTCCCCTGTGTTACATTGTCATGCTCCTCATTCCCTTTTGTTTTACATTGTCATGCTCCCCATTCCCCCGTGTGTTACATTGTCATGCTCCTCACTCCCCTGTGTTACATTGTCATGCTCCTCACTCCCCTTTGTGTTACATTGTCATGATCCTCACTCCCCTTTGTGTTACATTGTCATGATCCTCACTCCCCTTTGTTACATTGTCATGATCCTCACTCCCCTGTGTTACATTGTCATGCTCCTCATTCCCATGTGTGTTACATTGTCATGCTCCTCATTCCCATGTGTGTTACATTGTCATGCTGCTCATTCCCGTGTGTTACATTGTCATGCTGCTCATTCCCCTGTGTGCCACATTGTCATACTGCTCATTCCCCTGTGTGCTACATTGTCATGCTCCTCACTCCCCTGTGTGCTACATTGTCGTGCTCCTCACTCCCTGTGTGTTACATTGTCGTGCTCCTCATTCCCCTTTGTGTTACATTGTCATGCTCCTCATTCCCCTGTGTTACATTGTCATGCTCCTCACTCCCCTGTGTGTTACATTGTCATGCTCCCATTCCCCTGTGTGTTACATTGTCATGCTCCCATTCCCCTGTGTGTTACATTGTCATGCTCCTCACTCCCCTTTGTGTTACATTGTCATGCTCCTCATTCCCCTGTGTTACATTGTCATGCTCCTCACTCCCCTGTGTGTTACATTGTCATGCTCCTCATTCCCCTGTGTGTTACATTGTCATGCTCCTCACTCCCCTGTGTTACATTGTCATGCTTCTCATTCCCTTGTGTGTTATGTCATGCTCCTCACTCCCCTGTGTGTTATGTTGTCATGCTCCTCATTCCTTTGTGTGTTGCATTGTCGTGCTCCTCATTCCCCTGTGTTACATTGTCATGCTCTTCATTCCCCTGTGTTGCATTGTAATGCTCCTCATTCCCGTATTACATTGTCATGCTCCTCCTTCCCCTGTGTTACATTGACATTCATGCTCCTCACTCCCCTGCGTGCTACATTGTCATGCTCTTCACTCCCCTGTGTTACGTTGTCATGCACCTCATTCCCCTGTGTTACATTGTCATGCTTCTCATTCTCCTGTGTGTTATGTCATGCTCCTCACTCCCCTGTGTGTTATGTTGTCATGCTCCTCATTCCTTTGTGTGTTGCATTGTCATGCTCCTCACTCCCCTGTGTTACATTGTCATGCTCCTCATTCCCTTGTGTGTTACATTGTCATGCATCTCATTCCCCTGTGTTACATTGTCATGCTCCTCATTCCCGTATTACATTGTCATGCTCCTCCTTCCCCTGTGTTACATTGACATGCATGCTCCTCACTCCCCTGCGTGCTACATTGTCATGCTCCTCATTCCCCTGTGTGTTACATTGTCATGCTCCTCACTCCAATGTCTTACATTGTCATGCTCCTCACTCCCCTATGTGTTACATTGTCATGCTCCTCACTCTTCTGTGTGTTACATTGTCATGCTCCTCACTCCCCTGTGTGTTACATTGTCATGCTCCTCACTCCCCTATGTGTTACATTGTCATGTTCCTCATTACCCTGTGTTTCATTGTCATGCTCCTCATTCCCCTGTGTGTTACATTGTCATGCTCCTCACTCCCCTGTGTGTTACATTGTCATGCTCCTCACTCCCCTGTGTGTTACATTGTCATGCTCCTCACTCCCCTGTGTTACATTGTCATGCTCCTCACTCCCCTGTGTGTTACATTGTCATGCACCTCGTTCGCCTGTGTGTTACATTATCATGCTCCTCACTCCCCTTTGTGTTACATTGTCATGCTCCTCACTCCTTTGTTTGTTGCATTGTCATGCTCCTCATTCCCCTGTGTTACATTGTCATGCTCCTCACTCCTCACTCCATTGTTTGTTACATAGTCATGTTTCTCATTCCTCTGTTTTACATTGTCATGCTCCTCATTCCCCTGTGTGTTACATTGTCATGCTCCTCACTCCCCTTTTTGTTACATTGTCATCCTCCTCACTCCCCGGTGTGTTACATTGTCATGCTCCTCACTCCCCTGTGTTACATTGTCAAGCTCCTCATTCCCATGTGTGTTACATTGTCATGCTCCTCACTCCCCTGTGTGTTACATTGTCATGCTCCTCAGTCCCCTGTGTGTTGCATTGTCATGCTCCTCAGTCCCCTGTGTTACATTGTCATGCTCCTCACACCCTGCGTGTTACATTGTCATGCTCCTCACTCCCCTTTGTGTTACATTGTCATGCTGCTCATTCCCCTGTGTTACATTGTCATGCTCCTCACTCCCCTGTGTTACATTGTCATGCTCCTCACTCCCCTGTGTGTTACATTGTCATGCTCCTCACTCCCCTGTGTTACATTGTCATGCTCCTCACTCCCCTGTGTTACATTGTCATGCTCCTCACTCCCCTGTGTGTTACATTGTCATGCTCCTCACTCCCCTGTGTTACATTGTCATGCTCCCATTCCCCTGTGTGTTACATTGTCATGCTCCTCACTCCTGTGTTACATTGTCATGCTCCTCACCTCATTCCCCAGTGTTACATTGTCATGCTCCTCATTCCCTTGTGTTACATTGTCATGCTCCCATTCCCCTGTGTGTTACATTGTCATGCTCCCATTCCCCTGTGTGTTACATTGTCATACTCCTCACTCCCTTGTGTGTTACGTTGTCATGCACCTCATTCCCCTGTGTTACGTTGTCATGCACCTCATTCCCCTGTGTTACGTTGTCATGCTCCTCATTCCTTTGTGTGTTACATTGTCATGCTCCTTATTCCCTGTGTTAGATTGTCATGCTCCTCATTCCCCTGTGTTACATTGTCATGCTCCTCATTCCCCTGAGTTACATTGTCATGCTCCTCATTCCCGTGTTACATTGTCATGCTCCTCACTCTCCTGTGTGTTACATTGTCATGCTCCTCATTCCCCTGTGTGTTACATTGTCATGCTCCTCATTCCCCTGTGTTACATTGTCATGCTCCTCATTCCCCTGTGTTACATTGTCATGCTCCTCATTCCCCTGTGTTACATTGTCATGCTCCTCATTCCCCCGAGTTACTTTGTCATGCTCCTCATTCCCGTGTTACATTGTCATGCTGCTGACTCCCCTGTGTGTTACATTGTCATGCTCCTCACTCCCGTGTGTTACAGTCTCATGTTCCTCATTCCCCTGAGTTACATTGTCATGCTCCTCATTCCCCTGTGTGTTACATTGTCATGCTTCTCATTCTCCTGTGTGTTACCTTGTCATGCTCCTCACTCCCTTGTGTGTTACGTTGTCATGCTCCTCATTCCTTTGTGTGTTACATTGTCATGCTCCTCATTCCCCTGATTGTTACATTCTCATGCTCCTCATTCCCCTGATTGTTACATTGTCATGCTCCTCACTCCCTTGTGTGTTACGTTGTCATGCTCCTCACTCCCCTGTGTGTTACGTTGTCATGCTCCTCATTCCCCTGTGTTATTGTCATGCTCCTCACTCCCCTGTGTTTTACATTGTCATGCTCCTCATTTTCCTGTGGTACATTGTCATGCTTCTCAATCCCCTGTGTGTTACATTGTCATGCTCCTCACTCCCCTGTGTTTTACGTTGTCATGCTCCTCATTCCCGTGTGTTACATTGTCATGTTCCTCACTCCCGTGTCGTACATTGTCATGCTCCTCATTCCCCTGTGTTACCTTGTCATGCACCTCATTCCCCTGTCTTACATTGTCATGCTCCTCATTCCTCTGTGTTACATTGTCATGCTGCTCACTCCCCTGTGTGTTACATTGTCATGCTTCTCACTCCCATGTGTGTTACATTGTCATGCTCCTCATTTTCCTGTGTGTTACATTGTCATGCTCCTCACTCCCCTGTGTTACATTGTCATGCTCCTCACTCCCCTGTGTGTTACATTGTCATGCTCCTCACTCCCCTGTGTTACATTGTCGTGCTCCTCACTTCCCTGTGTGTTACATTGTCATGCTCCTCACTCCCCTGTGTTACATTGTCATGCTCCTCACTCCCCCGTGTTACATTGTCATGCTCCTCATTCCCTCGTGTTACATTATCATGCTCCTCACTCCCCTGTGTTACATTGTCATGCTCCTCACTCCCCTGTGTTACATTGTCATGCTGCTCACTCCCCTGTGTTACATTGTCATGCTCCTCATTCCCATGTGTGTCATTGTCATGCTCCTCACTCCCCAATGTTGTGTTGTCATGCTCCTCATTTCCCTGTGTTACATTGTCTTGCTCCTCACTCCCCACTGTTGTGTTGTCATGCTCCTCATTTCCCTGTGTTACATTGTCTTGCTCCTCACTCCCCTGTGTTACTTTGTCATGCTCCTCATTTCCCTGTGTTACATTGTCTTGCTCCTCACTCCCCTGTGTTACTTTGTCATGTTCCTCATTCCCCTGTGTTACATTGTCATGCTCCTCCCTCCCGTGTGTTACATTGTCATGCTCCTCCCTCCCGTGTGTTACATTGTCATGCTCCTCTCTCCCGTGTGTTACATTGTCATGCTCCTTATTGCCCTGTGTTACATTGTAATGCTCCTCATTCCCCTGTGTTACATTGTCATGCTCCTCACTCCCCTGTGTTACATTGTCATGCTCCTCACTCCTTTGTGTGTTACATTGTCATGCTCTTCACTCACCTTTGTGTTATATTGTCATGCTCCTCATTCCCCTGTGTGTTACATTGTCATGCTCCTCACCCCCGTGTGTTACATTGTCATGCTCTTCATTTCCCTGTGTTACATTGTCATGCTCCTCACTTCCCTGTGTTACATTGTCATGCTCCTCACTCCCCTGTGTTACATTGTCATGCTCCTCACTCCCCTGTGTTACATTGTCATGCTCCTCACTCCCCTGTGTTACATTGTCATGCTCCTCACTCCTCTGTGTGTTACATTGTCATACTCCTCACTTTCCTGTGTGTTACATTGTCATCCTCCTCATTCCCCTGTGTTACATTGTCATGCTCCTCACTCCCCTGTGTTACATTGTCATGCTCCTCACTACCCTGTGTGTTACATTGTCATGCTCCTCACTTCCCTGTGTGTTACATTGTCATGCTCCTCAATCCCCTGTGTGTTACATTGTCATGCTCCTCATTCCCCTGTGTTAGTGTCATGCTCCTCATTCCCCTGTGTGTTACATTGTCATGCTCCTCATTCCCCTGTGTGTTACATTGTCATCTCCTCATTTCCCTGTGTGTTACATTGTCATGCTCCTCATTCCCGTGTGTTACATTGTCATGCTCTTCATTCCCCTGTGTGTTACATTGTCATGCTCCTCATTCCCCTCTGTGTTACATTGTCATGCTCCTCACTCCCCTGTGTTACATTGTCATGCTCCTCATGCTCCTTTGTGTTACATTGTCATGCTCTTCACTCCCCTGTGTTACATTGTCATGCTCCTCATTCTCCTGTGTGGTACATTGTCATGCTCCTCATTCTCCTGTGTGTTACATTGTCATGCTCCTCATTCCCGTGTGTTACATTGTCATGCTCCTCATTCCCGTGTGTTACATTGTCATGCTCCTCACTCCCGTGTGTTACATTGTCATGCTCCTCATTCCCCTGTGTGTTACATTGTCATGCTCCTCATTCCCCTGTGTGTTACATTGTCATGCTCCTCATTCCCCTGTGTTACATTGTCATACTTCTCACTCCCCTGTGTTACATTGTCATGCTCCTCACTCCCCTGTGTGTTACATTGTCATGCTCCTCATTCCCCTCTGTGTTACATTGTCATGCTCCTCACTCCCCTGTGTTACATTGTCATGCTCCTCATGCTCCTGTGTGTTACATTGTCATGCTCTTCACTCCCCTGTGTTACATTGTCATGCTCCTCATTCTCCTGTGTGTTACATTGTCATGCTCTTCATTTCCCTGTTACATTGTCATGCTTCTCATTCCCCTGTGTGTTACATTGTCATGCTCCTTAGTCACACCCTTCATCTCTCATTTTATTTATTTATTCATTTTTACGTTTCAGTGCCTCATTTGTTATAACTCAGCAAGTAACAAGAGAGAAAGGAGGGGGAAAAACAGCACCGGTTTATATTAGTATCTGCATTACATTTAAAAATAACTCAAAAAACTCTACTTCATGGCTTGCAAAAAAAAAAGTCTTGCACCAGTAAAGGCTTTGTATTACTGCAGTACTTTGCAGGCTATTCTGTGCAGATGTTTGTTTGGGTTTAGTGACTGATAGGTGAAAGGGACGTGTTGTTGTACAGGAAACAGGCTGTTGCATGGATATTCCTTGTCTGTTCATACTTTACCGTTTTCCTCCATGTGGTGTGATCTCAGAGCTGGTATATTTTATTAGTGGGGGGGGGTGAGGAGTGCAGGGGGTTAAAAAAGGAAGGAAACAATTGTATTTGCAGTTGTATTTTTTTCCTTTGCAAACCACCCTGCACCCCACACTCCCTGCTAATTAAATATTCCAACTCTGAGATCTCACTACAATGAGGAAAAGGGTAAACTACTAATAGACAATGAATATTCATGCTGCTTTCGTTATAAATATTACTTATTTACTACCATGTCACTGTTGGTTGGGTGGTGGGTGGGGTGTACGTGGGACTTGCTACTGCACATCCTGTGAGCTGCTACAATAATGCAAAACTCCAGTAAAGCAGTACCATTAAGAAAAAAAAAATGTTGCTTACAGTTAACTTTCTTTTTCCTTTTCCCCTCCCCCAAGTATTTTTCCAAGGATTAATGACGTGAAGTAGGGGGTATGCTTTAGAGTCCCCTACAAATTTAACAAAGTCCACAAAAATCCAGTATTGCAGACCCTCCTGTTCTGCCATGTTTCACAAGTATAATTATTTCTTTGTAAATCCATAGTTGTCAGCTTCCAAGTTAACTGATTTTATTCTTCGAACATTAATAGCATGAAGCAGGGCATATGCTTTAAAGTCTCCTACAAGTTTAACAAAATCCAAGGAAGTCTATCATTTTCAGATTTTCTTGTTCTGTCATGTTTCATGAATATACTTATTGCATTATCACCCCACATTTCTCAATTTCCATGTTGCTAGCTTTATTCCCGTTCATCACCATCTCCCAAATCCTGTCTCTGTTTCATTTCCACCCTATTCCTGATTCTTCTAGTCGACTCTTATGTTTTCTTCCTTCTGTCAGGCAATTTCTATTGAAACAGTGGAAAAGATTTAATAGGCTGAGTCTCTGCAGCCTGTATCACCAGAAGGACACGAAGCAGAACCTCCTTCTGATTCACAGCTCACCCTTTGTTGGACAAACTTTTGTAGTTCCTTCTTAGCCTGTACTTCATGAAAAAATGATTTTGCACCTCCAGGCAAAAGATATTTTAAAGATGGATGGGTACAGCAGTTTGAATCTCATGCCTGCATTTCGACATTCTCTAAATAATGGAATGTATTTACTCCACTTCAGCCTGGTGTGCAATGAGTAGTCATTCTCCCAAACACTCTGCCGTCTCTCACTTTTAGTACTTTGTCCTTTTGCCACAGTTTTCTCAGACTCATAGCCAGCCTTAGGCATAGGCCAACTAGGCGGCTGCCTAGGGCACCACTCTAGAAAGGGTGCTTTTCCAGTATTTATTTGGTGTAGGTAGACCAGGATGGGGGCACCAAGTGGTGAGGTAGGGAGCACCATGGTGCCCTTTTGCCTAGGGCACCAGTTGACCTAAAGCCGCTCCTGCTCAGAATCAACTCATTCTGCTGATAAGGCTGCATCTTTACTGTTAAATGTCTAGGTTGTTTTCTTGTAACCAGATTTGGAGCATAAACACAATGTGCCCTTTCAATTAACAATTCCTGTTGTGGAATACCAGTCGAGTTGCTTACATAAAGCAACTTTCATAAAATTAATATAGTCCGTTCCTTCCAGCTTCTCTGTTTAAAGCTTCGTCCATTTTTTCAGCTTTTTATTGTTTATGTTGATGTACTCCGTCAGTGTTTCGTTTACTTTAAGCAGGTCTGTGGTGCAGCTGCTTTATACATTCGTCTAGGTTACTGGAAGTCATGCCTTGAACTTGCATTGCTTCTTGCTGAATGTCAGTATTTCTCCCAGTCTGTGTTTTTTCTTGGCGTTTTTAGCTGATTTTCTTCCAGGTTCTGTTTGTTTCCTTTTCCTGGCATCCAGGCAGTTACTGAACTTTACACAGAAGTCTAGGTCCACTGGCTTTTCTGCCAAGTTTCTGTTTTCAGATTGGGAGAGCTGGAATTAAGCTGATGTCCTTCGTGTTCCACTGTTGCATTCATTATATTTGGATAATCTGCTGGCAGGTTGCCCTCAGTCGGCCTGATTAACAAAGTCTTGGGTCCTGCGTCGGTTGCTGTCCCTTCTTCCATGACGTCAGGTCATCAGGGGTATAAAACATGCAGCCAACGCCATTAGATCAGTCTTTCTTGCCGAGCGGTGCCCGAAGCAGAAGCAGTTTGCAAGTGCCGGTCGGCCGACTCATGAAATTTTCATTTTCGAGTTTCAGAACCGAAGTCTTCAACTAAAAAGCTAATTACCCCGTTGGGGAAATTTTTTCTTGCTCCTTACCAATGTCAGTAAAAGTTAATAATTTTATTACTTGTGGGAAGCAAATTCCTCATAAGGATTTTCATTTGTACTATATTCCTTGCCTAGGCCCTGACCACGACGTACCTTGTTGTCGGTTTTGTGCTTTATTTAATCAGCGCACCAGCCGTCATCGGTACATTTTTGCTTCTAAATATTTCGGTTCTAGGTTTAATTATCCAGAAATGTTGTTAGTTAGCAATCCGACGACCGGAATACTGAAAAAACACAAAGAAAAAGACAGAGACAGGCCGTTGAGGTCCAAATCTGCCGACAACGCTTCTGCTAAGCCAGTCGCCAGTTCGCCGGTACTCAGTGAGGTGCTTTCGCAGCCCCTGATACCCGCTACTTCTGATTCACAGGCCTCTACTGAGACCCATTCGGAGTCCGGTATGCAGCGAGATGCCTCACCTATAGAACCCGCGGATGTCTCTAACTTGGATGGTTCCGGAGCTGCTGTGCAGACACCGGCTTCTGAGGGTGTATTCAGGCCTACAGACTTGCATATTAAACCGACTCCACCTTCAATACCAAAGCCTAAATCTCGATCTATGTCAAAAAACCGACGCCCAGGCCACATGTTCAGGCCCCTATGCCTAAAAAGCAAATGATCAAAATGGCTGAAGATTTAATTACTGTTATTAGGGGTAGTCAACCCCCTCTTCTAAGAGGCCTAGGGCTGAACTTGACTATGACTCTTCTGAACAGGACTGTTTCTCTTCTGACTCTTCTGATGACCTGGATTTGTCCATACCTACTTTTGAGGATTCTGATGTAGAGGATTCCATTCCCTCTGCTGCTCCCCCTGAGGATTTTTCTTTTGGGGAAACTTTACATACCTTAAGGGAGCATTTCCACTGCCAGGAATTTTCTGAATCCAAAAAAAAGGCTTAGGGCTTTCCTCCTACCTCAGCATAGACCTTTGGCTATACCCTCTGTACTAGACATTGTTGATGATGTGTTTTCGGAATCCATTATGGCCCCTGATTCCCTGCCTCCAGTCACTAGTAAACCAGACAGATACTACAGGGTTCCTGAGTCCCACAAATTCCTTTTCATAAATCCTGTTGCGGACCCAGAAACCATTTCTCAGGGGCCCAAGGGTATTAAGGCTTTTACTGCTTAAAATCCTACCCCTTCTGATAGAGACTCCAGAGCGATGGATAGATGGGGTAAAAAGGTTTATACTTCTGCAACCTTGGCAATCAGGGCTTTAAACTGTCAATTCCATATGCTAAAATATCAACAGCATATCATGGGACTGCTTAAACAGAAAATGATGATTTCTGACTGTGTGGAAAATAAAGATTTACAGGATTTATTGCATTCAGCTGAACAAGTTGGAAAACATACTTTGCAATGTGGTTTTGATTCTTGGCCTCTTGCAGGGCTGCCATTACTGGGTCTAATCTTAGAAGGCATGCTTGGCCTAAGGAGCAATCTCTGCCTGATAATGTTAAAGCAAAACTGTTGGATGCTCCTTTGCATCAGGACTGTCTGTTTGGCAATAAGGCTGAAGAAGTTCTAAAAAAGATGGAAGATAAAGCTAAATCTATGCAAACTGTGAAAGATTTCTTACAAGTACAACCTCCAAGATTTAGTAGGCACTGGCCTACTAAGAACTGGCCCTTTCCAGCTCCTTCCAGAACCAATCAAGCCAAACCCAGACACTCCAAAAGCACCAGGTTTCAGTCCCAAGGGACTCTCAGAACTAAGCAATGGGGTGCTTCCACTTCCAAATTTGGAAACAACAAGACACCTCCCTATGATAAACAGTCTCAATGACTTTCCTTTAAAATTACCAAGCACTTACCTCTCAGCTGCCCCTTTGGGGGGAAAACTGGCTCTTCGTGCAAAAAACTGGCCACTTATAACCCAGGGCAAATGAGTTTTAAAAATAGTGTCCCAGGGATACAGATTTCATTTCCACATGTTGTCAACTCCAAATGGGTGGCCAGACCTGCCCCCAAATCAGTGGGCAGAGGCTCAAAAACAAGTACTTTCCCTCCTAAACATGGGGGTTATTCAACTAGTGCCAGAAGAGGAAAAGGGACAAGGTTTCTATTCCAGACTTTTCCTGGTACCCAGAAAGGACAAATCATGGCATTCAATTCTGGACCTGTCTTCTCTAAACACCTTTCTGGACATTCCAAAATTCAAGATACTGACTCTTCACCATTTACTTCCTATGCTAAGCAAGGATGCCTGGTTGGCAACTCTAGATTTAAAAGAAGCTTACCTGCATATCCCAATCAGGGAATCTTGCAGAAGATACCTCCTCTTCAAAGCAGGCTACTTGCATTATCAGTTCTCTGCACTGCCCTTTGTCTTGTCTACTTTCCCCAGGGTATTCACAAAGTGCCTGGCTCCAGTAATTGCATTTTGCAGGCAAAGAAATATTCAGATATATCCATACCTGGATGATTGTCTAATTCAGGCAGAAAACCAGGCCACTCTTTTAAATCATCTGGCTTTTGTAAAAAGGGTTCTAACTTGTCTAGGGTACATCATAAACGAAAAGAAATCACAACTTGTACCCTCTCAAAAAATTACATTCCTGGGTGCAAGCTTGAATGCAACTGCCCAGATGGCTTTCCTTACACCAGAAAAGCAAATTCATTTGGTGACTTACTTCAAACAGGTGGCCACAAAAACCCTGCTATCTGCAAGACAAATACTGCAAGCCTTGGGGTTCATTGCCTTCTGCATTCTTCTAATTCCATATGCAAGACTGCATATGAGGAAATTTCAGTGGTACTTAAAAAGTCAACATTCTCACAGCCTGGAAACAATGATTCCTTTCATACCTTGCCTGCAGCTAGAGTTCCTATGGTGGGCAGAGGCCTGCCACCAAAACAAGGGACTGCCATTCACACCACCCCCTGCCGCCCAATTCCTAAATACAGATGCATCAGACTATGCATGGGGAGCTCATCTGGCAGGCAAGTGCATTCAGGGCAATAGGAGCCCAATTCAAATGCATCTTCATATCAATCAAAAAGAAATATTAGCTGTACAGAATGCTCTGACAGCCTTCAAGGACTACCTTCATCCAGGGCAACTAATGGTAAAGACGGACAACACCACAGTTATGTGGTACATAAACAAGCAGGGGGGTACACATTCCTACCCCCTCTGCAGACTAGCCATGGCATTGTGGAACACAGCCTTGAGCTACCAAGTACACCTACAAGCTCAATTCCTGCCAGGAAAGCTGAATATCCTGGCAGATGAACTAAGGAGAAATCTCATGGACCCACACGAATGGAAACTGGAACCATGGATTTTCAACATGTTGACATGCAAATGGGGAAGCCCAAACATAGATCTTTTTGCCTCACCCCAGAACTACTAGTTGGACAAATTTTGCACAAGAACTCCTCACAAAAAGCCTGGAAAGTAGATGTTCTGTCCTTCAGCTGGACAAACCTTTCAGTCTATGCCTTTCCCCCTTAGCTGCTGCTCTCCAAAGTTCTACTAAAAGTCAAACGGGACAAACCAAAAATGATTGTGATTGCTCCAGACTGGCCACGCCAACACTGGTACCCACTCCTGCGCAGTGTCACAAATTTCTCCATGGCAGCTGCCTCAGACACCTTCCTTACTGTCTCAGCAGGAAAACCAAATTCTGCACCCTCAGCTCCAAACATTGAATTTTGCAGCTTGGTTAATCATTTAAATTCCCCCTTAGCATCCCTCAGCAAACCTGTGATGGATGTCATTTTGGAAGCGAGAAGACCTAGTACTAGAAAATCTTATGCTGACAAATGGAAAAGATTCTGTGCCTGGAATCAATCTCAAGGGATGAGCACAGCAGCGCCCAATTTACCACAGATTTTGCAATACTTAACTGAGATGCTTCACAAGGGTCTGTCTTTTTCCTCCATTAAAATCCATGCCTCAGCCATTTCAGCTCATTACAACAAAGACCCCCCTCTTCTCTCATCCTCTGCTAAAGCAGTATCTCAGAGCGGCCAAAAACTTGAGACTACCCAGGAGAGCTCCAGCCCCTGCCTGGGACCTTAACTGTGTATTGGAGAAACTCACTCTACTTCATTTCGAGGCAGCTGCTACTGCAGACTTAAAATTTCTTTCAATGAAAACAGCCCTCCTTTTAGCAATCACTTCAGCTAGAAGGATATCTGAATTACAGGCCTTTATGGCAGTGGAGCCTTTCATCATCTTTCATGCGGACAGGGTGTCACTCAGGACTAATCCATTCTTCATGCCCAAGGTGGTATCCAGTGTGGCTCTTAATCAGTCCATTCATTTGCCAACTTTCTTTCCCAATCCACAGAACAAGGGGGAACGGATTCTGCATTTATTGGATGTACACAGACAACTTAGATTTTACTTGGACAGGACTAAATCTCGAAGAAAATCTGAACTGCTGGTAGCATTTGCTGCAGGGGCAGAGGGGATGGCTATTTCTAAACAAACCATTTCTAAATGGATAAGCCATTGTATTTATTTCTGCTATAAGCACCATGGAAAACCTATCCCCCAGGGGATCAGATCTCATTCCACCAGGACTGCATCTACTTCTACAGCCTTTCTCAGAAGTGTTCCTACCAGGGATATTCTAGAAGCTGCTACCTGGAGTTCAGTTCATACTTTCACCAAGCATTACCATTTAACAATTTTCTCTAAATCCAGAGCTGGCTTTGCCACTGCTGTTTTGCAGGGCCTTATAGACGGTCTTAATGCTGTATAAATCCATCCTCCCATCCATAGCTTTGGGAATCTACCCAAATGTAATGATTGCAAAAGTGAAACATGAAGAACATAGTACAGTTGTGTACACGTACCATAAATGTAGATGTTCAAGTGTATTCACTGTTGCAGTCCTGGTTACCCTCCCTCCAGCCCCCTGCTTTTCTCTTACTATACCTCTACTTTCTTTTACTATGCTTAAAAGCCTTTTTGGTGTATTTTCTTTTTTTTGGAGGTATATTTTTTGTGTTTTTAATTACTTATTTATATTTTGCTCACCATTTGGGGGGGACCTGACATCTGGGGCAAGAAAAACTGATGTAATGGCATCAGCTGCATGTTTTATACCCCTGATGACCTGACATCACAGAATAAGGGACAGCAACCGACGCAGGACCCAAGATTTTGTTAATCAGGCCGACTGAGGGCAACCTGCCAGCAGATTACCCAAATGTAATGACTGCAACAGTGAATACACTCGAACATCTGCATTTATGGTAAGTGTACACAACTGTACTTTACTCAGTGTGCAGCCATCTTGGAATTCCCCAGTACTGATACTAGTGTTGTAATCAAACATTAATTCTTTTGTCTGTCTGAATACTCTTTTCCTTTCATCTGTGCCTATCATCAATCCTTGTGTTAATAGAATACCAGTTCCTCCTAGGTCTCGTAGAAAATTATTAAAATCCTCCTTCTCCAGGTTACTTCTTGAATGGGCTGTCTTCTATGCAGACTCTGCATGCCCTCCCCGCATAGGTTTTCCCCAGGTGCTCAGTTTACTCCCATGTACCTAAGATAGCTATAGCTGACATGGTGATCCCTCTAAAACTGTATGTAGAAATGCATGCCAAGCCAAACAATGCAGAAAAAAGTATCAAAAGAAAAACAGTATTAACCCACCAACTGCATTGTCACTGCAACCCTCGCTGTCAAGCAGCAGCTCCAATGGCACTCTCCTACAGCTGGTAGCTCTGCTGTCACTCACTACTTGGTGGGTAGGTAAGATGGACTTAACATTATTTTCTTCCTGTAGTTGTGCAACTGTGAATTTTAGCAAGGGAATGACCTTCTGGCTGAGTTTGCACAGTCCTAAAACGCCCTGTTTAACATGAACTCTACACTTCACAAAATGTAGCCCATTGCAGTAGACTTGCCTTGCCTAACATAGAACAGCCACACAGACTGTCATACAGCACTTGATTGGGGCACAAAAATTATGAACGTCTTTCCGTAGCATTTTTGTATCTGTTATGCCTTTTGCCACTGTCCGGTTTGCTCCTTATTGCTTATCTCCTTTAACTGGTCCTCTCCTCAGAGCCTCTGTGCGCATGTATGCACTAATTGGCCATGCTCAGTCAACTAATTTGCAGCTTGCTTTGCTCCCTCCCACCTCCTATCCCCCATCTGCCCCAGTACTCCAAGTGTATAATCTGCTATATAAATTAATTAGTTAAAGCTCTTCCTTACACTTTTAAAATGTATACCGTCCACTAGCATTGCTTTCCTATAATTTCCCATGCCAGGACTCTTCCTTCCCAGGCTACTGTCCAAACTACAAAGTGTATATCAATCAGAACAATTATGCAAACAATACAGATACTTACCTCTAATGCAAACAATACAAATACTTACCTCTAGACTTCTATGTACTTTAACAAAACCCCCAGCCCCTTACTTACTCTGCTTCGAATTTACCTCCTTCTCTTCCGTTTTCTTTCCAATTCATCCACATCATTTACCACGTTGTTACTCTCTCTCTGCCAAATATGACTTACTGCCCATAGCTCTACAAAACAACACACCTGATTCATTATAACCATCAAGAATTTACACTTCAGACATACCTCCTCCACTGTAACACACCACAACTCGTAAGCAAATCTTTCAACTGTCTCTTATACAGAGGAACAACCCTGGCAGTCCCCTCAATCCCACCTATGACTTGCTTAATTAAATACCCAGTCACACACAAGGTACCCTCATGTACACAACCCAGTAAATTAAAGCTCCTTAAAGTCGCTACAAGACTTAAGAGTGCACATTTCTGTTCTAGAAGGTAGCTCCATGGAGCCCAACTCAGCCCCCCCTTAGCCTTCCACAATTACAACTTCAAAATGCCCATACACACCACACAAACCTATCCATCCTCTTAATCAGTGCTGATGATGCAAACCTATCCATCCTCTTAATCAGTGCTGATGATGCAAACCTATCCATCCTCTTAATCAATGCTGATGATGCAAACCTATCCATTGTCTTAATCAGTGCTGATGATACAAACCTCTCCATCCTCTTAGTCAGTGCTGATGATGCAAAACCTATCCACCCTCTTAATCAGTGCTGATGATGCAAACCTATCCATTGTCTTAATCAGTGCTGGTGGGCTACCTAGTAAATTGCAACAAATAAAAGGCTTTCTGAGCTCCACAGACCCACACATACCCAATGTAATGGAATCATTGGTCAGCACATCCCCTTGTAACTTAAGCTGTCCCTTTACTTACTACCCTCACAACGTTTTTTCTGGATTTAGAATTAGTGGAGGATCACTACTTCTAAAGAGCATAGCCTAAGAGTGACCCTGGTAGGTCAAAACAACTCTGCCAATGACCATGATGCCCAATTGGTTACTGGTAAGAATATTAAACTGACAGACAATCATCTCCTCGGACAGTAATCTCTGCCTGCCTCCCCACAACCAAAGCAACCCTACCAAATACAGAAACCTTTTACAGCAATGCGTACAGTGCAATAGGTCAATCAAAGACACAGCACTAATTGGAGACTTCAATATAAACCTTCTATGTCTTTCAAAAGAAGAGCTAAGTGACTTGCTCTTTACCAGTGGACTCACTCAAATGGTTAAACAACTAACTAGACCAAGTCTTATCTCAGGTAACCACTCTCAGCCTCCTTCATCTTTTAGTCACAAACATACCCCCACCAACAACATTTTATTATTCTGTATGTGTGTATAGGGTCCACGTCTGCTTCTGACACTAATAGATTCCAGTTTTTAAAAATAATCTGTCTTATAACAGGGGCATCAAGACTAAAGGATGTGATAAAAGTGACCTTAAATGAATCGGATTTTACTGATTGTGAATGGTCAGTACAGGTAGTCTGTAGACCATTCAAATGGAGACTTCGTGCTAGGATAGGTTTAAATTCGCCATTAGACCTTTTATGCTGTACTTCAAAAACTAAATTGACCAATAACTGTATGGGATAACCCTGTTTTAAAAACATGTCATTTAACAGTTGACATTCAGCTCTAAATTCTTCCTCATCGGACAGCATCCGGGCCGCTCTCACCAGTTGTCCCTTCACTACTGATCTTTTTTACTAGTAAGGTGACAACTGGTGAAGTAAATGAATGAGTTGGAATAGACTGGTTTCCTATGTATCCTGGCTTTGATTGAGTTTGCATTTCTATCCTTATATAATTCAACGTCTAGATAAGTTATACTCTCCACTCCCAAATTGTGGGTACATTTCAAAAATTGAGTGGATTCGTTCAAATAGGTCACAAAATTCAGGATGCCATCTATGGTACCTTCAAACATGATGAAGACATCATCCAAATATCTGGTATAGTAATAAATGTTCTTCCTAAACATATTGTTGTTAAAGACATGGTGCTGCTCCCAGTGGGCCATCACAAGGTTTGCAAAACTTACCACACATGGAGAGCCCATTGCAACACCTATCTTTTGCAAATAATAACATCCATCAAACATAAAATAATTGTTCAAAATTGTTGTTGTGTCTTTCGGCTTTTCCTCGCTTAGGGGTCGCCACAGCGGAACTCCAGTCCGCTAATGATTGGCAGTAGATTTTTACATGCCGAGTTGCCAGCTCTGATGCACAACCTTCAACGAAGGTACGCCCATTCACGCATGTCTCCACACAGAAGATGCTCTGGCTAAGAATCGAACGGGACAACGTCTTACTGTGAGGCGACAATGCTACCGCAGCACCACCACCTTGTTCAAAATTAAATCTAATAATTCCTCTAAAAGCTCGTTTTCTCTTTCTGAGCAACCTTTCGCTCTAATTAAGCTAGTTACCCATTCAATGCCCGTGTCAATAGGTATTAGTGTGAAGGTCTTTAACATCAATGGTCAAGAGCACAATATCATCCTTGTACTCCAGACCATTGATGCTGTTCAAGAACGACCTTGAATCTTTACAGATGTAATCAGATGTATCAACAAATTGCTTTAATGCTGTATCTACGTACTTCGCCAATGGATACATAATGGAATTTCTCCCATTAATTATAGGCCAAAGCGGTGGGTCCTCAAGGTCCTTGTGGAACTTCGGAATTCCAAAAATCACTGGGGTAAGAGGAGCCAAACAAGACAAGTAATTATATAGTTCCAAAGAAATCCTGTATTCTATAAGCAAATCATTAAGAAATACTTTTTTTCTGCTGGGCTCGGTTCATTTCGTTCATAGAAGCTAAAATGTAATGATCAGAGTCAAGTAACTTCAACATACGTCTGGTGTAGTCGTCATTATCAAAAAACACAAGCTCTCCACCTTTATCAGGCTTAACAACTCTAACATTCTGAAAGCTTAAATAGTTCAACCTCTCCCATTCCTGTTTTGTAAAATTACTGACTATGCCTGAAGGCCTATGCGTCTTAAGTTCAAGTTTGTTACATAAGTCCAATTCATAAACTTGTTCAAACACTAGTAAACCAGGGGATAATGGTGGATTAAAAGTACTGAACACGTTTCATTCATTCCTCACCCTAGATTATTCTTTAAACAAAAATTGGAAATTAATTTTACGCACAAATAACCTTAGATCAATCATTGTTCTTGCAACACTAGCCCTTTAAATCAGGGACAAAAGTTAAACCTTTTGCTAATAAGTCCGCCAAGGAAATGTTCACTTCTATACTAGAATAATTGAAGATCTTAAAATCCTGGCCACTATTAAAGACAGTTTGGAGGTTCTTAGTAGGGGTCACATTGTCGATGCAATAAACGCCAGTTAGAATATCCCTAGCTGGATCAACAGTTACCTCTGAGTTGTCTGGTTCATACCCAAGTTCTTCCCTTGGGAGAATCTCCCATTGTGGGTCGAGTCCATGTTCTCTCAGCCCTTCCTGTGAAAATTTAAGGAGTTGCTGCTGGTACCCGGCTCATGGTTGTCAAAGGCTGCGTTGCGATTAATAGGATCATTCAAGGTTTGACCATCATAGCCGTTGGTTTCTCCTGTTATTATTCCTTAACTGCCCATTCCAGTTGGAATGGTTGTTACCCGGGTTCTGTTCCCCCTGATGAGGAGGCTGCTTTCGCATAGCTACACTGGGAAGAACCTTGCTCTGAAGTTTCCATAATTTGACTGTTAGAAGGCTGGTTGCTCACATTGTTAACATTAGTGTGAGGATGATTTGAAGGGTTAAGCCATTCCTGTGCAGGTGGTGGCTTAGGGTAAGCAGCCCCTTTAATATAGTCATTGTTCTCACGAGAAAGTTTTTTGTTCTTGGTAGCTTTCATTTTGGTGATTTGGCCATTAATACTGGTGAAAATACGTTCATACTCGTATTTATAATGAGTAAAGTCAGTGTCATTAGTTATATTTTCATCCAACATGCCAATTTCACCTTTCAAGTTGTCTATTATTACAGTGTAGTGCTTGATAAACATCTCGATTAACTTGAGACCTTGCCTGTCAAATAAAAGTAACAAATTCTGGTGAAATGGTGAATCACAAACTAGACCAGTAGGGAAACACCAGGCTCTCAAACCCTTTGGTACCTGGTGTCTTGACAGGCACTCCTTAAAATATGCTACTTCAAGCTGTAGCTTTTTAACTTTAAAAGATATAATGTCGAGTAGTTTTAAATTCTCAACTATATTAAATTTAATGACATTACGGTCGGCAGCCAAACTGTCAGTAGTATTGGGGCTGTCTTCACGTAAGAGCACAGGCTGGTTGAGCCAGTGCTTCAAACCAGCAAAAATGGTATTTGTTTTAGCAGCACCTGGTAAAATAACGTTTGTGTCAACAGTAACAGTTGAGTCAACAGTACCTGGTTGTGCAGCGGTCTTGTTCACCATAACCGGCTGGATAACCCGCGTTTCACTCTGGGTTAACTGCTGCAAGAGAGGAACATGTAAATTCTGCACGCTGCCGCCGATGTTGCGGCTGTTGTTAGTGTGAGGTTCAAATGCAGAGCTCCCATTCGGGTCAGACTCACTGATCGAAAGTGAAGTGGATCCATTCCTTTGTGCGGCTGTACGGTGAATGTTGAGTTCCGTAACAGGAAATGTTTTGGAAAGGCTGTTAACGGTTGGAAACTTCTTGGTCAAAGTTAAAACTACATTGACCAGTTGCTGAATGTCTAAATTGTTAAATTCATGGTCATTTAAATGTTCGTTCACCTGTGAGAGCAGTAATCCTTGTGTGGAAGTAAGTTCTGCCATGCAGGCTAACAACAAAGACCACAAAACAGACTAGTAAAGCTTAGAGAAACTTAAATAAAATAAAAATAAGCTGCTGGCTGCAAAGTACTCCACAGGAAGACAATTTATTAACTTCCAAACCAATAAAGTAAGCGCTTTCGTCTTATTTCAATGAATAAAACTTCATCAGACAAAGTAATACATTAATCCATAGCCTTATATACACAAGTTGGACATAATCACATGGTTAAATCAATTAAGGAGTTAGAGGACAAACACCTAAGGTAACAAATTGTTGAAACATAAGATGTTAGATTTCATTAAAACATGTCCATTGGGAAATATTAATTACTAAAAAGCCATTTAAAAACATTGAAAAAACAGTAGGAAACATTAACCAGCATCAAAAACACTGAGAAGTATTCATAATAAAAAGACCTATGTTAGCAACTATAAACAGGCTAAAACTGAGTTGAAAGTCTATGCAGAAACCTGTATGGGTTCTCCCTGATGAACAGTTCTAAGCTTACATTTGATATACGTAATAATCCTCGAGGACCCACCGCTTCGGCCTATAGTTAATGGGAGAAATTCCATTATGTATCCATTGGCGAAGTACGTAGATACAGCATTAAAGCAATTTGTTGATACATTTGATTACATCTGTAAAGATTCAAGGTCGTTCTTGAACAGCATCAATGGTCTGGAGTACAAGGATGATATTGTGCTCTTGACCGTTGATGTTAAAGACCTTCACACTGTAATACCT
Source organism: Protopterus annectens (assembly GCF_019279795.1). Taxonomy (NCBI): domain Eukaryota; kingdom Metazoa; phylum Chordata; order Ceratodontiformes; family Protopteridae; genus Protopterus; species Protopterus annectens. The sequence goes on along the minus strand of NC_056745.1, from coordinate 1,491,384,418 downwards.
ATTGACACGGGCATTGAATGGGTAACTAGCTTAATTAGAGCGAAAGGTTGCTCAAAAAGAGAAAACGAGCTTTTAGAGGAATTATTAGATTTAATTTTGAACAACAATTATTTTATGTTTGATGGATGTTATTATTTGCAAAAGACAGCTGTTGCAATGGGCTCTCCATGTGGGGCAAGTTTTGCAAATCTTGGGATGGCCCACTTGGTGCAGCACCATGTCTTTAACAACAATATATTTAAAAAGAATATTTATTACTATACCAGATATTTGGATGATGTATTCATCATGTCTGAAGGTACCATAGATGGCATCCTGAATTTTGTGACCTATTTGAACGAATCCACTCAATTACCCATAATTTGGGAGTGGAGAGAATAACTTATCTAGACGTTGAATTATATAAGGATAGAAATGCAAACTCATTCAAAGCCAGGATACATAGGAAACCAATCTATTCCAACTCATTCATTTACTTCAGTAGTGAAGAGACAACTGGTGAGAGCGGCCCGGATGCTGTCCGATGAGGAAGAATTTAGAGCTGAATGTCAACTGTTATATGACATGTTTTTAAAACGGGGTTATCCCATACAGTTTATTGGTCGATTTTAGTTTTTGAAGTACAGCATAAAAGGTCTAATGGCGAATTTAAACCTATCCTAGCACGAAGTCTCCATTTGAATGGTCTACAGACTACTTGTACTGACCATTCACAATCAATAAAATCTGATTCATTTAAGGTCACTGTTATCACATCCATTAGCCTTGATGCACCTGTTATAAGACAGATTATTTTTAAAAACTGGAATCTATTAGTATAAGATGCGGATTTTCCCCTATTGTCGAGTCGTCCCCTAAGATCACTTATAGAAGAGGATCCAACCTTAAAATCTTGCTGGAGAGAGGAAACCCCCATTTGTCTAGAACCACTGGTATGTACAAGTGTGAAAGTTGCCCACATTGTAGATACATGGAAGTAGGTAAGATGTTTACCGTTAGGGGTAAAAAGTATTCTGTTAACAAAAGGTACACTGTCTTTCTAAAAGTGTAGTCTATCTGGCAACTTGAAAACTCTGCCCTTGTTTCTACGTTGGTAAGACAGACCGTAGACTCAGGGACAGGGTCTATGAGCACTTGTACAGTATTAAGAAATCTAAAGTGTTGAAACACCCTGGCAAAACATGTCCAGGAACATCCACAGCACAGCTTTTGTTTCCGTATTATTGACCAGATTGAGTATAACCCTGGGGGGGAGGTCTTTTCAGTTTGATGTTAGAAATCTGGGAACTTTTGTGGCAAATAAAATTGAACGCTTATAGTCCACCAGGCTTGAACGACATGAGTTCATTGGCCTGTGTACTGAAGTTCAGGAGCCTTCAGAGATAAATTATCTAGGTTTAAGTCAATGGTTTTAAAAATGTGTAAATAATATATGTTAACAATATAGGATTATTACGGATAGCAAACGTAAGCCTAGAACTGTTTATTAGGGAGAACCCATATAGGTTTCTGCATATACTTTCAACTCATTTTTAGCCTGTTTACGGTTGCTAACATAGGTCTTTTTATTATGAATATTTCTCAAAGTGTTTTTGATGCTGGTTAATGTTTCCCACTGTTTTTACAATGTTTTAAATGGCTTTTTAGTAATTAATATTTCCCAATGGGCATTTTTTAGTGAAGTTTAACATCTATATTTCAACAATTTGTTACCTTAGGTGTTTGTCCTCTAACTCCTTAATTGATTTAACCATGTGATTATGTCCAACTTGTGTGTATAAGGCTATGAATTAATGTATTACTTTGTCTGATGAAGTATTATTCATTGAAATTAGACAAAATCACTTACTTTCTTGGTCTGGAAGTTAATAAATTGTCTTCCTGTGGAGTATTTTGCAGCCAGCGGCTTATTTTTATTTTATTTACGTTTCTGTAAGCTTTACTAGTCTGTTACTCATGTATTCATCCAGATTACATTTGCATAGCGGTAAGAGAAGTACTTCACTTTATGTAGAGAGAACGACACTTCCAAAGATGGTAAGAGAAGTACTCCGCTTTATGTAGAGAAAACGACACTTCCAAAAATGGTAAGAGAAGTACTTTGCTTTATGTAGAGAGAACAACACTTCCAAAGATGTTAAGAGAAGTACTTCGCTTTATAGTTTCATAGGTTCATACTAGGCTATCTGCCCTAGGGCATTTATAAGCCTAGCCAGAGTGTGTATGGCTTTCGCCACCCATTTTAAATTAATTTTGCTATGCCATTTTTCGAGGTTAGTATACTGTGCCTCTGTCTAACAGTGACACAGAAGTGATACCCGGGGTAAACCTACGATCTCCCATCCACTCATCAAGATTCCTCTTGAAGAGAGTCAATGAGGGACTCTGCCTAACCTGGACTGGGATTTTATTCCAGAGTGAAGGGAGCCTCTGGGTTATGAATCTGTCCCTCCAGCATGTCCTATTTATTTCAGTGCTGAGGTTTAAGTCCCTCGAGCGTGTAGCTCGATGGGATTTGGATTTTCTGAGGTGCAGCATGTCCATTAATTCCGGGTTGGACATGGCTTTATATGTCAGGCACAGATTGCCTCTTAGCAGGCGGTATGCCACTGAGTAGAGCTGGAGTTTCTTTAACCGGGAAGCATACGGCATCTGTTTGAGCCCCTTGATCCTCTTGGTGAGGTACTTTTGGGGTCTTTCCAGTTGCTGCAGGTGTCTGGTAAGGTACATCCCAAAAGGGGCATTGTACTCAATTATGGGCCTGATGAGGGATGAGTAAAGAGGCATGATGACCTCCCCTGATCTAGATGTGAATCCCTTCATGATTAGGTGGGCTATATAAAATGTTTTTCTAACCACTTTGGCCACGTGATTGTCAAATCAGAGATTGCTATCAACTTGGGTCCCCAGGTCCCTAATTACGTCTTCTGTACTTAATGGATTACCACCTATGTGGTAATTTGTGGGCACTTTGTTTTTGCCAAAGGGGGTGACTATACACTTTTTGGTGTTTAGCTTGAAGCCGTGGCTCTGGTGCCAGTTGTCTGTTTCTATGAGGCCCTTTTGGAGGATGCTTGTGTCGGCTGGAGAGTCTATTATGGCGCCCAGTTTGCAGTCATCTGCGAACTTGGTCAGCCACAGTCCTTCCATGTTGGCCTGTACCTCCGAGAAATATATACCGAACAAGAGAGGTCCCAAGACTGAGCCTTGTGGGGCGCCACTTGTAACTGGTTTGGAGTCTGACATGGCTCCAGCTATTCTAACCATGTGGGTTCTGTCCTTGAGCCAGTTTGCAACCCATCTAGTGACATAGGGGTTTATATTTAAGCTGGTGAGCTTATCTATAATGCCAGAGTGGGGTATTGTATCGAAGGCTTTTGCGAGGTCCAGGTAGGCTGTGTGGACCACCTTCCCCTTGTCAATGGCCTTGGTGACTGTTTCAAAGAAATCGACCAGGTTTAAGAGGCAGGATCTGCCCTTAACAAAGCTGAACTGGGTAGGATCCAGTGTCTGTAGGTCCCCAATATCTTTATTTATAAGGTCCATGATGATCCTTTCCATAGCTTTGCAGACCAAGCTAGTGAGACTTATGGGGCGATAGTTTCCAGGATCCGTTGAGGCACCACCTTTGTGGAGAGGGACCACTGTTGCTGTATGCCACTCTTTGGGTACATATCCTGTAGTAAGGCTGAGATTGAACAGTAGTTTTAGGTTTGAGTTTAGCTCTTCTTGGAGTTCATGTAGGACGCAGCCCGGGACACCGTCTGGTCCCATTGATGCTGTGTTTCTTGCTTTGGGGAGGGCAGCTCTTACCTGAGCATCTGAGATGTCAGTGGGGCAGCACTCTGCTGGGATAGATATTAGCCCTTTTGGTGGGGAGAAGTTTGCGCTGAACCTGTCAGCTAGGATGTTGGCAATGTCTGTGGGTTTGGTGTATTGTTTGTCATTTTGGTCTAATTCTGAGCATATCTGGGAATTCCCACCCAGGTTCCTAACATAACTAAAGAAAGCCTTGTGATTATCCTTAGTGTCCTGTGCAATTTTTCTCTTGAAGCTGGCCTTAGATGATTTTATGAGTGCCCGTAGTTTTTTGCTAATACTGATCAGAGATGCCTTCCCTTTTTGGGATTTTGCTCTGTCATGTAGTAGCTTCCTCCTTCTATTGTATAGTTTGTTTATGGCTGGAGTCCACCAGAGTCTGCCTTTGGAGGATTGGGTCTTGGTTTTATTTGGGACTGCATGATCCATGCATTCCTGAAGGTGTACATAGAATGCGTTTATAAAGGATTTTGTGGTCTGGGCCGTATTATCCACAGGCCCGGGGGCCTTTGAAGGATTCCACCTCGGTTTTGAGGAGTGTGAAATTTGCTTTAGAGAAGTTTTTCACTGTGGTTTTCTGGGCATGGGGTGGGGTTGGGATGTGAATATCCAGTGAGATTAGTTTATGGTCTGATCTTACCAGTGAGGGATACACTTCTGGTCTGGAGCATAGAGTCCCCATATTGGTGATGATCAGGTCCAGTATGTTTCCCCTCTTCTGGGAGTGGAAACAAGTTGTTCCATAGCATTTGAGTTTATAAATTCTAGGAACCTTTGGGCTAGGGTGTTGGAGCTTGAGTAATGCTCCCAGTCTATGGTTGGGTAGTTGAAGTAACCCAATATAATGGTGTTTGGAGAGACCTTCATATTTTCCAGTGTTCTCAGGAAGGCCGAGTGGCGTTCCTGGGTTTGGGAGGGTGGTCTGTAGCAGGCTATAAACTGGAAGGCAGTTTTACCCACTGTTAGTTGCACATGGATAGTCTCTGATGCTTCGTGCTGTGCCACCAACCTGGAGGTGTGGGTATCTTTGACGAATATTGATACTCCCCCTCCTTTTGTGGTTCGGTCCAAGTTTTGGGGCCGAAAAGCATGGTATGAGGTATAACCCGGTAGTGCTGTGGTGCTCTCGAGAGCCTTGAACCAGGTTTCTGTTACTGCACAGATATCGGTGTTCTCCATGCTAAGGAGAGTTTCGAGTGCGTGCATCTTGAGGTTTAGACTTCTGGCATTGAGTAGCATTACTCTTAGTTTCTTATCCCTTGTGATACTTATGGAGGTGGGTTTGTCTTTTGAGCCTTGCCTAAAAAAGGCACTATGGGGGTAGCAAGAGCCTTTGCCAATATCCGAAAGCCCAGGGGTGACAGGTGCAAGCCGTCCCTAGCGAAGCATCGTGGCTTGTCGAGCATGTCATCCCAGGCTGACGGGCATTTGATCCCCTTTGAATGACACCAATACTTAAGCCAATTGTTGAAATTGATAATCTTGTCTTCATACTGTGGCATCATTCTTGGTGAGGGTAAGATGTTACTCAAGGTCAGGGTCATACCGGCCTGGGCTACATGCTCAGAGAGCTCCTCTATGTCTCTTTTCATGTAGTCCAGGGAGGTATGTCTCAGGTCATTCACACCAGCATGGACAATGACTGAGTCATATTTGTACTTGCCTTGGAGTGACCTGAGTGCTTGTGTTATGTGGCGGATCCTAGCGCCCGACAGGCAGCTCACCGTGACCTTCTCCTTGTTCAGCCTGGTGAGCGGGATGTCAGTGTGCCTGACGATAGAGTCACCTATTACAAGTGTATCGGGTGTGTTGTTTAGCCTTAAGGGCTGTGACTGTTCGGCACACTGGCTTTGTGAGCTATGTGTTGCACGTGTTTTGTTTTGGGGTAGCGGTTGCTTGGGTGTCTGCTTTGGAGGTCTCTGCTGCTTAGGCAGATTTTTCTTTAGAGCCTCCAAGTATGTTTTTGTGTGTTTATGTGTTTGGTTTGCTGTCGTGGTAGGTCTATGTGAGACTGGAATTGTAGTGAGTGTGGTTTCCTTCTCCTCCTCCTGACTGGTTACGCCAGTACTGAGTTGAGAGAGCTTAGCCTCCAGTTTGGCTATATGGTTGCATCTCTCACATGTGTTGGAATTTGTTGGGAAGAGGAGAGGGTTGTCTGTGTACATTAGGCAGTTGTAACATTGTCTCAAGATTCCCAGGTTCACCAGTTGGACGGGAGAGGAGATTGACAACTGACCTTTGGACATGCTAGAATAGTATTGGGAATTCCTTTATAATTAAAAAAAGGGCCAATGGGGAACAAGTTACTCAAGGGGAGATTGTGAGGGTGTAGTGCTTTTAATTTTTTAGTGCTGACTTATATAATTGCTTTAGTGAGCAAGTGCTAGGCTTTAGCGAATTATGTAGAGAGAACGACACCTCCAAAGATGGTAAGACAAGTACTTCGCTTTATGTAGAGAGAATGACACTTCCAAAGAAGTGGTATTCTCAGTGATGCATATTTATGTGCCCAACATGTTTTAATTATGTTGCAAAAGGGACTCTGATCTCTTTAGCAGGTGTTCATGCTCCCACTGGATTTGTGAATTTGAGTAAGTCTGACAGGATGTAATCTGTTGTTGCAGTGTGGAGGCTACCCTTCAGTAGCCTGTATGACACTGAGAAGAGGGACAAGGCTTTGAGATGGTCTACAGAGTTTTTATGATTTAGGCTTGATTTTCTTGGTAAGAAAGTAGTGTGGGCATTCAAGTTGTTCAAAATGTTTGGACAGGTGGTTACCCACGATTGAAGTACTGTTCATTGTCTGCATAGGTTCCCAGGTCCCTAACGACTCGAGCAATTCTCAGAGGTGCATTGTCAATGTAATTGTTACAAGGGATGCCATGCTTGATAAAGGATACTATTATATACTTCTTGGCATTCAGTTTTTGTCCATGGTTTTGACACACTGTTGGTTTGGGAATGGCCGTCTGGGGAATTTATAAATACACCAAGTTAGCAGCTGTCTACCATCTATGTCAGCCATAAATCGTTATCAGTAGCTTTGACCTCTGAGACGTAAATGCTAAAGGGTGTCTAAAGGACTGAACCCCTTGGGTGCATCATTTGTGGCAGTTTTTATTTATTTATTATTAGGTGGTCATGCAGCCTGCATTAATTTTCTGGGTTCTATATGTGAGCCAGTTTGTTATTCAGAGTTCCATAAGGATTAATATTTAGCTGGGCTAGTTTATCTGTGATACCCAAGTGTGAGATGATGTTGAACACCTTTTTAATGTCTGTATGTACAGTGTGTACTGATTTGCCCTCATCCATTGCTTCATTAACCTCCATGAAGAAGTCAGCCAGGATATGTAAGCAGGATCTGCTCTTAATAAATCCGAGTTTCCGGGTTACATGTGTCTTTATTAATTCTATAACAATCCTTTCCGTAGCCGTACAGGTGAGCCTAGTCAGAATTATGGGTCTATAATTTTCTATATCCATTTTCGTCTTGCCTTTGTGCAAAGGCATGACACTTGTTGCCCTCCATTTGTGCAGCACAAATTCTACTTTAGAGACTGACATTGAGTAGTCTCTGTAGGGGGTCAGAGTGGTCCAGTTTCAGGATGGCCAATAATCAGTCTGTTTTGTTATCTGAAACCGTAAAAGTAGTGTTCTTAAGCTTGGATAATGCCTTGAGGACTTGACCGTGGGGGATTCGAGGGGTCTGTAGCTGTGGGTATGAGATCTAAGAAAGTAGGAGGGCAGACAAAGGTCAAGTTAGAGCTAAATTTGTCTGCTAGTAGATTGGATATGTTCTCTGAGTCTGAGTATGTGATATAATTTAGTATTAGTTTTGCACAGTGCCTAGGCATTGTTTCTAAGGTTTCTAACATATGTGAAGAAGGCTTTGTAGGGATTCTTTGTCTGTGTGGTAATTTTTTTACCTCATATGTGGCTTTGGTTTATTTGATCAGGGTCTGGAGATCCTTGTTAAGTTTGGCAAGAACACTTTTTGCATTTCGAGAGTTACATTTATTTTTATGTGCAGTGACTTTTTTCTTTTCTCCTAGAGCCTGCTTATGTTTGGGTTCTACCATAGGGGGTTTATTTTATGCCCATGTAGTAACCCAGATGAATCTTGCCATCACTTTCTCTGAAGCCTCCCTACATTACCATTTGCAGTTGGATTCGAACTCTCTCCATGCCTCAGACAGTAGACACGCCGTTGCTTTTTTAGTATTTATAACATTTTCATTCACGTAATCTTTTTCTAAGTATGTACTTGCATAGCTAGCAGCAGTAACTGTTTATCGCATAAATACATCCATATAAACTTACTTTATACTTCGTACTACATGCTTCCCTAAAGTTGCTATGCTACTATAGGATAAATGGTATAACTCACTGATAAATACTGCTCCTTGAGCTGTTACATTTATTTGTGTATTTTTCTTCACCTCTCTTTCTTATTGTGTGCCACTTTAAAATAGTTTGTTGCTCTATCTGTTTCTTATCTTCTGTTACTTTAATAATAATATTTGTCTATATAACATGTGTATTCTGCAGCTTAAAACAGTACTGTACCTTAAGTTGTTACAAATTTACTTATCTGTACCTGAAGTTGTACATTTTGCTTATAGGTTTATACTAGGCTATCTGTGGAGCTTTTCTCCCCGGGCCTCTACTGAAAATGGACATATGTCCAGTTAGACTAGCTCGGTCAACAAATGTAAAATAAATAAATAAAAAAATAAAATACATTTTTGAATTTGGCTTTGTATTTATTTCATAGGGGGACAAATGCATCTGTGTAGCTATTCCACATGCAATTATATGGTGATAAAGGATTCCACGTAATCAGTGGCATCTTTGAGTTGGAAGGGGATGCAGATGCTAGCCAGATCATCACTCCATTTCAGTAGATTAACCTTCTCATGATCTCTGAATACACAGGTTGTGAGAAGGGGAAGTAAGGGATGACCCTGAATCCTGAGGGGACGAGAGGTAGAGCTGTGTGTCATCAGCACAGCAGTCATACTGCAACCCTCTGGAGTGAATAACATCTCCTAGGGGTAGCAATAGATGGTGATTTGTTGTATCCAAGAATAGAGC